>NC_041386.1:381947579-381949064 GCF_002162155.2 Triticum dicoccoides
CTCCTCTGAGTGTTGGTCCGAAACGAGTAGACTGCGGGGCCACCTCGGGACAACTTGAGGGTTGGTTTTACTCGTAGGATGTCTCATCCGGTGTGCCCTGAGAACGAGATATGTGCGACTCCTATCGGGATTTGTCAGCACATCGGGCGGCTTTGCTGGTTTTGTTTTACCATTGTCGACATGTCTTGTAACCAGGATTCCGAGTCTGATCGAGTCATCCTGGGAGAAGGAATATCCTTCGTTGACCATGAGAGCTTGTGATGGGCTAAGTTGGGACACCCCTGCAGGGTTTTGAACTTTCGAAAGCCGTGCCCGCGGTTATGGGCAGATGGGAATTTGTTAATATCCGGGTGTAGAAAACTTGACACTTAACTTAATTAAAATGAATCAACAGAGTGTGTAACCATGATGGTCTCTTTTCGGCGGAGTCCGGGAAGAGAACACAGTCTCGTGTTATGCTTGAACGTAAGTAGTTCTCGGATCACTTCTTGATCTTATAGCTTCTCGACCGTGCTTTGCTCCTCTTCTCGCTCTCATTTGCGTATTTTAGCCACCATATATGCTAGTGCTTGCTGCAGCTCCACCTCACTACCTTTCCCTACCCTTAAGTTTAAATAGTCTTGATCGCGAGGGTGTGGGATTGGTGAGTCCCTGTGACTCACAGATTACTTCCAAAACCAGATCCAGGTGCCGATGATGCCATTCCAGGGGATGCGACCGAACTCAAGTGGGAGTTCGATGAGGACTTGGGACGTTACGACGTTTCTTTTCCAGACAATCAGTAATGGAGTCCAATTGGGGCGATCGGGGATCTTATGCATTTGGGGTTATCTTTATTTTGGTTCCGTAGTCGGACCTTTATTGTATTCTGGATGATGTAATGCCATATTTATGTATTGTGTGAAGTGGCGATTGTAAGCCAACTCTGTACCTCTTTCTTATTCAGTATATGGGATGTGTAAAGATTACCCCTCTTGCGACATGCCTACCATGCGGTTATGCCTCTAAGTCATGCTCTGACACGTGGGAGATATAGCCGCACCGTGGGTGTTACAACATAGCACTATGGTGGAATAGAATGGTGGTTGTGGAGAAGACAAAAAGGAGAAGATAGTATCACATCAACTAGGCGTATCAACAGGCTATGGAGATGCCCATCAATAGATATCAATGTGAGTGAGTAGGGATTGCCATGCAACGGATGCACTAGAGCTATAAGTGTATGAAAGCTCAACAAAAGAAACTAGTGGGTGTGCATCCAACTCGCTTGCTCACGAAGACCTAGGGCATTTTGAGGAAGCCGTCATTGAATATACAAGCCAAGTTCTATAATGAAAGACTCCCACTAGTATATGAAAGTGACAACATAGGAGACTCTCTATCATGAAGATCATGGTGCTACTTTGAAGCACAAGTGTGGTAAAAGGATAGTAGCATTGCCCCTTCTCTCTTTTTCTCTCATTTTTTTTGTTTTTTTGGTTTTTT
>NC_041386.1:381949474-381958683 GCF_002162155.2 Triticum dicoccoides
GGGGGGCTTCTCTTTTTTATGCCCTATTTTTCTCTTCTTTTTTATTTTTCGTCCGGAGTCTCATCCCGACTTGTGGGGGAATCATAGTCTCCATTATCCTTTCCTCACATGGTACAATGCTCTAATAATGAATCCGAGTATTGAATATACTCTAGGCAAGGCCAATGTCATTGCTGACGCTTTAAGCAAGAAGGCTTACTGCAACAGTTTGATTCTCAAGCCCTTGCAACTAGACCTTTGTGAAGCTTTCCGCAAACTTAATCTCCAAGTTGTTCCTCAAGGATTCCTTGCCAACCTCCAAGTCTCTCCTACTTTGGAAGATCAGATTCGTGTGGCTCAACTTCTTGATGCCATGGTGAAGAAGGTGAAGATTGGGATTGCCAAGAGCCAACCCAAGTAGAAGTGCTATCGCCTTGATGACAAAGATACTCTATTCTTCGACGATCGCATTGTTTTTCCTAATGGTGACCTTCGTAAAGTCATTATGAACGAGGCTCACAATTCACTCCTTTCTATTCACCCTGGAAGTACTAAGATGTACCATGACCTCAAGCAGTCATATTGGTGGACTTGAATGAAGTGCGAGATTGCTCAGTTCGTGAATGAATGTGATGTCTGCAGAAGAGTGAAAGTAGAAAACCAACGGCCAGCTGGTCTCCTCCAACCTCTTACCATTCTAGAATGGAAGTTTGACCATATTGAGATGGACTTCGTGACTGGATTTCCCAAGTCCAAGCGTGGCAATGATGCTATCTTCGTCGTCATCGACAAGCTCACTAAAGTGGCTCATTTTCTTCCTATTAAAGAATATATCACAGCAGCTCAGATGGCAGAGCTATATACCTCCAGGATTGTCTCTTTGCACGGCATTCCACAGTTGATATCTTCAGATCATGGAAGAATCTTTACCTCTAAGTTCTGGGATTCCTTTTAGAAAGCCGTGGGCACCAACATTTGCTTCAGCACAGCCTTTGATCCTCAAACTAGTGGACAAGTCGAGCGAGTAAATCAAATTCTTGAAGATATGCTCAGGGCTTGTGTCATTTCTTTCGGCATGAAGTGGGAAGATTGTCTTCCATATGCCGAGTTCTCCTACAACCACAGCTTCCAAGCGAGTTCGGGCAAGGCCCCATTCGAGATTCTCTATGGCAGAAAGTGTCGTACTCCTCTTAATTGGTCAGAGACTGGTGAACGCCAACTTCTTGGCAATGACTTGATCACAGAGGCTGAAGAAATGTGCAAAGTCATTCGTGAAAATCTCAAAGTCGCACAATCGCGCCAAGAGAGTTACTATGATAGCAAGCATCATGACTTGGCTTTCGAGATCGGAGACCATGTCTACCTCTCTGTCTCTCCAATGAAAGGTACTCATTGCTTAGGTATCAAAGGGAAGCTTGCCCCTATATATGTGGGTCCTTTCAAGATCATTGGCAAAAGAGGCGATCTCGCCTATCGACTTGAACTTCCGTCCAACTTTGCAAACGTGCATGATGTGTTTCACGTGTCTCAGCTTCGCAAGTGTTTCAAGACTCCTGACCGCACCATCAACTTCGAAGAGATTGATCTCCAAGAATGCATGTCTTATCATGAGCATTCCGTTGCTATTCTTGAAGAAACTGAATGCAAGACCCGCAACAAGTCTATCAAATTCCTGAAAGTGAAGTGGTCACATCATTCCGACCGAGAAGCCACCTGGGAACGCGAGGACCACCTCCGTTCCGAATATCCGGAGTTTTTCCAGTCCAAGATCTTGGGACGAGATCCTTTCGTAGTGGTGGAGTGTTGTAACGCCCCATATGTAACTTGCCATATTTGTATTCCAACTCTTGCCTTTTTCGGCTCTAAGTTATGATATTCCCTCGTGGTTGGGTTTTGTCTTCGTTTTGCATTTTGTCCATGTCATGCATCTCATATCATGTCATCATGTGCATGTCATTTGCATACATGTTCGTCTCATGCATCCGAGCATTTTCCCCGTTGTCCATTTTGCATTCCAGCACTCCTACGTCCTCCGGCGTCCCCTTCTGCCCCTTTTCGTGTGCGAGTGTTAAAAATTCTCGGATTGGACCGAGATCTGCCAAGCGGCCTTGGTACACTACCGGTAGACCGTCTGTCAAGTTTCGTGCCATTTGGAGTCCGTTTGATACTCCAATGGTTAACCGAGGAACCGTAATGTAACGCCTCATATGTAACTTGCCATATTTGTATTCCAACTCTTGCCATTTTAGGCACTAAGTTATGATATTCCCTCGTGTTTGGGTTTTGTTTTTGTTTTGCATTTTGTCCATGTCATGCATCTCATATCATGTCATCATGTGCATCGCATTTGCATACGTGTTCGTCTCATGCATCCGAGCATTTTCCCCGTTGTCCGTTTTGCATTCTGGCACTCCTACGTCCTCCTGCGCCCCCTTTTGCCTCTTTTCGTGTGCGGGTGTAAAACATTCTTGGATTGGACCGAGACTTGCCAAGTGGCCTTGGTACACTACCGGTAGACTGCCTGTCAAGTTTCGTGCCATTTGGAGTTCGTTTGATACTCCAACGGTTAACCGAGGAACCGTAAAGGCCTCGTGTGTGTTGCAGCCTAACACCCTTTTCAAAGTAGCCCAAATCCCATCTAAAACCCCTCCATCCTCTCGGTCATTCGATCATGATCGCGTGGCCGAAAACCGCACCTCATTTGGACTCTCCTAGCCCCCTCTAGCTATAAATAGGTCTTCCTCGTTCAAAATCGCATGTGAAACCCTAGATCCTCCCCACCCCGCCGCCGGACGCGTCCGCCTGACGGCCGGACATGTCCGCGCCGTCTCCCGCAGCCAACCTCTGCTCGCCACGTCGCCACCCCACGCCCACTTCGCCGCTGGGCCCGCGGAAGCCCGCAGCCGGCCCGCCCGGGACGGATCTGGGCCCGAACCGCGCCGCACCGCCCGTCTCCTTCCTCGTCAGCCCTGCCGCATGAGTCTCCGGCGACCTCGCCGCCAGCCACCCGAGGGTCGGGCCGCCCTGCTCCTCCCCCCAGCGAGCCGAGCTCCGCCCATCTCCTTCCTAGCCGGCCCCGCTCGCCGCCGCGTGCTCCCGTGCACCCCCGCGCGCCACCGCTCGTCCCGCACCTCGTCGGCCCCGCTCGCTGCCGCCATCTCCGGCCACCTCCCCGGTCAACTCCGGCGAGGCCCCCCCGGATCGGGACGAGATCCACTAGGCCGCCATCCAAACGCCGCCCCGTCCCGGATCTGCTCATCCCCGAACCGTCCCGTCCAGTTTTCCACGAGGGTATATTTTTGGCTAAGTCCCGGGATTTTCACCTTATGTGTGCATGTTTGAACTGCCATAACTTCATGCATGCTGCTCCGTTTGATGTATATGAGATATCAAAATGTTCATCTGGTTGTCCTCTTCATTTTGTTCCATTGCACCATGCTTGTTTGAGTCCATCTTGATGCCTAAAATGTTGTTGCAATAGTTCTATAAAATGTTAGTTCCTGATTCTTATCAGTTTATGAGCATTTGTCATTTTTGCCATGATTATTGTGTGCCTCTTATGAACTTGAGCCCTACATGTGTTTTGGGCTATGCCATGCCATCTTTATATGGGTGTATGCCATGTATTTTGGTGATCACTGTGGTGACTAGCACATGCATGCAAAGTAGCTCTCGTGATGTTGCTGTTTTCAGGGACTTAGAATTCTTCTAAGTCATTTCCCTGATGTTATTTTTATGCCATGTATTCATGTTGCTACAGAGTGATCCATGCCTATTTTGAGCATGTTCAGTAAGGGTGATTTTGAAATATTGGTATGTCTATACATCCATGTCTTTGTTTGCAATTATGGAGTAACCTAGCATGACTCGATCTTGCTCTGTTTTTGCTATAAAATGTCCCTGGCAGACTGTTTACGTGTTAATCAATTTTGCCAAGGTTGTTGTAGTTGATCCATGCATGCTATGTGACGGTTATTGCCATGGTTAGCTTCTTGAACATGTCTTATTGCCGGGTGTATGCTTAGTTTGTCATGCAATGCCTTGATATGAGTGCATCGAGCTCGCAAACATGCCTATGTAACTCTGTTTTTGCCATGTCCAGTTTTCTACTAAGTCTGAATCTGTTAACGAAACTTGGTATGTTTACATGGGTGCCATCATATTTTCTGATCCTTTTTGGCTTATGGTTAGTCAGGGACTTTTGTTATATGCTTTAAGTAGATTCATGCCATGCCTTGCTTTGCTATTATCTGATACTATAGCATGTTCTTATCGTGCTCTAAACATTGCTTCCTGATGTTAAATCCTGACATGTTGTTATTTTCACTAAGTCTGAGAAGCTGATATCTTTTGCACTTTTGCCATGCTTGTTTGAACCTGCTATTTTGTGATTTAGCCATAGCTCAGTGTTCATCTTTTGTCAAGCATCTTGAGTGGATCACTGCAATGTGCTTTGTTGCTATGTTAGAGTGCAGTAGCTTATTTTTTTGTTGCATTTAAATGGCATCGTGTTGTTAATCGCGGAATAGTGCCATTATTGTTTTGCTTGCCATTTGCAAACCGTACATCCGATTTCGGCGATCTTTATATCAATTTCGATCGAAATCAATCCACCTTTCCAGCGGCACTCTTGGTTTGCCAAGTTGATGTCTGGTTCAATCTTTCCCTTCCGAAGCACGCATATGCATTGCATATTACATCCCGCATATCATGCCATGTTTTGCATCATGTTGCTTGCGCATTGCATCGTGGTTGATTGTGTTCCCCTTGCTTGTATTCTTGCCTTGGGTAGAGCCGGGAGATGAGTACGTGATCTAGGAACCTGTTGAGTATGCTTACGAGGATCAAGCTTATGTCAACTCGGAGAACTTTGCAGGCAAGATGACCATACCCTCGAAATCACTTCTATCTTTGCTTGCTAGTTGCTCGCTTTATTGCTATGCCTATGCCTCGATACCTACCACATGCTTTATCATGCCTCCCATATTGCCATGTCAAGCCTCTAACCCACCTTGTCCTAGCAGACTATTGTTTGGCTATATTACCACTTTGCTCAGCCCCTCTTATAGCGTTGCTAGTTGCAGGTGAAGATTGGAGTTTGTTCCTTGTTGGAACATGATTATTGTTGGGATATCATTATTATATCTTGTTTACTTTAATGCATCTATATACTTGGTAAAGGGTGGAAGGCTTGGCCTTATGCCTGGTGTTTTGTTCCACTCTTGCCGCCCTAGTTTCTGTCATACCGGTGTTATGTTCCTTGATTTTGCGTTCGTTACGCGGTTGGGTTATAATGGGAACCCCTTGACAGTTCGCCTTGAATAAAACTCCTCCAGCAAGGCCCAACCTTGGTTTTACCATTTGCCACCTAGCCTTTTTCCCTTGGGTTTCGCGGACTCAAGGGTCATCTTTATTTTAACCCCCCCCCCGCCCGGGGCCAGTACTTCTCTAAGTGTTGGTCCAAATTGGGCGATGTCTGGGGACCAGGGTCTATGCTAACCCGACATCTTGCCCATCCGGTGTGCCCTGAGAACGAGATATGTGCAGCTCCTATCGGGATTTGTCGGCACATTCGGTTGGCTTTGTTCGTCTTGTTTTACCACTGTCCAAATGTCTTGTAACCGGGATTCTGAGTCTAATCGGGTCATCCTGGGAGAAGGAATATCCTTCGTTGACCATGAGAGCTTGTGATGGGCTAAGTTGGGACACCCCTGCTGGGATTTGAACTTTCGAAAGTCGTGCCCGCGGTTATGGGCAGATGGGAATTTGTTAATATCCGGTTGTAGAAAACTAGATACTTAACTTAATTAAAATGAATCAACAGCGTGTGTAGCCGTGATGGTCTCTTTTCGGCGGAGTCCGGGAAGAGAACACAGTCTCGTGTTATGCTTGAACGTAAGTAGTTTTAGGATCACTTCTTGATCTTTGTAGCTTCTCGACCGTGCTTTGCCTTCTCTTCTCGCTCTCATTTGTGTAAGTTAGCCACCATATATGCTAGTGCTTGCTGCAACTCCACCTCACTACCTTTTCCTTCCCATAAGCTTAAATAGTCTTGATCGCGAGGGTGTGAGATTGCTGAGTCCCCGTGACTCACAGATTACTTCCAAAAACCAGATGCAAGTGCCGATGATACCATTCCAGGAGATGCGACTGAACTCAAGTGGGAGTTTGACGAGGACTCAGGACGTTACTACGTTTCCTTTCCAGATGATCAGTAGTGGAGCCCAGTTGGGGCGATCGGGGATCTTATGCATTTGGGGTTGTCTTTATTTTGGTTCCGTAGTCGGACCTTGATTGTATTCTGGATGATGTAATGCTATATTCATGTATTGTGTGAAGTGGCGATTGTAAGCCAACTCTGTACCTCTTTCTTATTAAGTACATGGGATGTGTAAAGATTACCCCTCTTGCGACATGCCTACAAGGCGGTTATGCCTCTAAGTCGTGCTCCGACACGTGGGAGATATAGCCGCATCGTGGGTGTTACACGTAAAGGCCTCGTGTGTGTTGCAGCCCAACACCCCTTCAAAGTGGCCCAAAACCCATCCAAACTCCCTCCATCCTCTTGGCCGTTCAATCACGATCGTGTGGCCGAAAACCGCACTCCATTTGGACTCTCCAAACTCCCTCTAGCTATAAATATGTGCCCCCCTCCTTCATTTTCGGGTCCCAAACCCTAGTTTTCTTCCCCCGCCACCGATGGACACGTCCGAGACGGCCGGACGTGTCCGCACCGCCGCCCGGACAAACCCGCTGTCGCCACCTGTCGCCTCACCGCCGCCCACCGCCGCCGGCCCGCGAGCCCGCAGCAGGCCCGCGAGGTCCATCGCCTCCACCCCGCCGCCCGCGTCCTCCGGAGTGCCCGCGCTGCCCCACGCCTGCCTTCGCCGCGTCGCCGCACTCCCTCCTCGCCGGCGCTGCCACGCCGCCCGAAGCCCATCCGGCCACCGCCTCCCGCCTTCTCGCCGGACCACCGCTCGCTACCTCATCGTCGGCCGGCCTCCGACCGGATCTGAGGCCGCCCCGTCTCCCTCCAACTCCGGTGAGCACCACCCCGATGAACCTCGAAGCCCGCGCGCTGGATCTGGATCTGTGCAACCCTAGGGTTGACTTCTATTTTCCACCAAGTCCATTTATTTTTACATCCTGGAGCATTATTCATCATGCCATATCTCTGCATCCGTAGCTCCGTTTTTGGGCGTCTAATATACCGAAATGTTCGTTAGGATGCCCTCTTCATTTTGTTCCATTGAACCATGCTTGTTTGTGTCCATCTTGATGCCTAAAATGCTGGTGCAAGAGTGCTATAAAATGTTAGATTATGTTTCTTAACAGATTATGGGCATTTGTCATTTTTGCCATGATTATTGTGTGCCTCCTATGAACTTGAGCCCTGCATATGTTTTGGGCTATGCCATGCCATCTTTACAGGGGTGTATGCCATGTATTTTTGTGATCAATGTGGTGACTAGCACATGCATGCGAAGTAGCTCTCGTGATGTTGCTGATTTCAGGGACTTAGAATTCTTCCAAGTCATTTCCCTGATGTTATTTTTATGCCATGTATTCATGTTGCTACAGAGTGATCCATGCCTCTTTTGAGCATGTTCACTAAGGATGATTTTGAGATATTGTTATGTTCTATCCATCCATGTCTTTGTTTGCAATTATGAAGTACCCTAGAATGACTCAATCTTGCTCTACTTTTGCTATAAAATGTTCCTGGCAGATTGTTTACGTGTTAATCAATTTTGCCAAGGTTGTTGTAGATTGATCCATGCATGCTATGAACTTGTTATTGCTTTGCTTTGCTTCATGATCATGTCTTCTTGCTGGGTGCATGCTTAGTTTGTCATGCAGTGCCTTGTGGTGAGTCCATCGAGCTCGCAAACATGCCTTCGTAACTCTGTTTTTGCCATGTCCAGTTTTCTGCTAAGTCTGAATCTGTTAACGAAACTTGCTATGTTTACGTGGGTGCCATCATATTTTCTAATCCCTTTTGGCTTATGGTCAGTAAGGGACTTTTGTTATATGCTTTGAGTAGATTCATGACATGCCTTGGATTGCTATGATCTGATCATGTAGCATGTTGTTATCTTGCTCTAAGTATTGCTTCCTGATGTTAATTCCTGGCATGTTGTTATTTTCACCAAGTCTGTGATGCTATTATCTTTTGCACTTTTGCCATGCTTGTTTGAGCCTGCTATTTTGTGATTTAGTCATAGCTCAGTGTTCATATTTTGTCAAGCATCTTGAGTGGATCACTGGCATGTGCTTTGTTGCTATGTTAGAGTGCAGTAGCTTAGTTTCTTGTAGCATTTTAGATGGCATCATGCTGTTAATCGCAGAATTGTGCCATTATTGTTTCGCTTGCCATCTGCAAACCGTGCATCCATTTCCGGTGATCTTCATATCGATTTCGACCAAAATCAACTCATCTTTCCAGCGACGCACTTGGCTTGCCAAGTTGAGGCCTAGTTCAATCTTTTCCTTCCGGAACACGCATATGCATTGCATATTACATCCCGCATATCATGCCATGTTTTGCATCATGTTGCTTGCGCATTGCACCGTGGTTGATTGTGGTTCCCTTTGCTTGTGTTCTTGCTTTGATTAGAGCCGGGAGATGAGTACGTGATCGAGGAACCCGTTGAGTATGCTTACGAGGATCAAGCTTACGTCAACCCAGAGAACTTTGCAGCCAAGATGACCATACCCTCGACATCACTTCTATCTTTGCTTGCTAGTTGCTCACCCTATTGCTATGCCTATGCCTCGATACCTACCACATGCTTTATCATGCCTCCCATATTGCCATGTCAAACCTCTAACCCACCTTGTCCTAGCAAACCATTGTTTGGCTATGTTACCGCTTTGCTCATCCCCTCTTATAGCGTTGCTATTTGCAGGTGAAGATTGGAGTTTGTTCCTTATTGGAACATATTTATTGATAGCATATCATTATTATATCTTGTTTACTTTAGTGCACCTATATACTTGGTAAAGGGTGGAAGGCTCGGCCTTATGCCTGGTGTTTTGTTCCACTCTTGCCGCCCTAGTTTCCTCATACCGGTGTTATGTTCCTTCATTTTGCGTTCCTTACGCGGTTGGGTTATAATGGGAACCCCTTGACAGTTCGCCTTGAATAAAACTCCTCCAGCAAGGCCCAACCTTGGTTTTACTTTTGCCTAACAACCTATAACCTTCCCTTGGGTTTTCGCGAGCCCGAG
>NC_041386.1:381958915-382049100 GCF_002162155.2 Triticum dicoccoides
CCAGTGCTCCTCTAAGTGTTGGTCCGAAACGAGTAGACTGCGGGGCCACCTCGGGGCAACTTGAGGGTTGGTTTTACTCGTAGGATGTCTCATCCGGTGTGCCCAGAGAACGAGATACGTGTGACTCCTATCGGGATTTGTCGGCACATCGGGCGGTTTTGCTGGATTTGTTTTACCATTGTCGCGATATCTTGTAACCGAGATTTCGAGTCTGATCGGGTCGTCCTGGGAGAAGGAATATCCTTCGTTGCCCGTGAGAGCTTGTGATGGACTAAGTTGGGACACCCCTGTAGGGTTTTGAACTTGCGAAAGCCGTGCCCGCGGTTATGGGCAGATGGGAATTTGTTAATATCCAGTTGTAGAAAACTTGACACTTAACTTAATAAAATGAATCAACAGAGTGTGTAACCGTGATGATCTCTTTTCGGCGGAGTCCGGGAAGAGAACAAGGTCTCGTGCTATGCTTGAACGTAAGTAGTTCTAGGTTCACTTCTTGATCTTATAGCTTCTCGGCCGTGCTTTGCTCCTCTTCTCGCTCTCATTTGTGTATTTTAGCCACCATATATGCTAGTGGTTGCTGCAGCTCCACCTCACTACCTTTCCCTACCCTTAAGCTTAAATAGTCTTGACCGCGAGGGTGTGAGATTGCTGAGTCCCCGTGACTCACAGATTACTTCCAAAACCAGATGCAGGTGCCGATGATGCTATTCCAGGGGATGCGACCGAACTCAAGTGGGAGTTCGACGAGGACTCGGGACGTTACTACGTTTCTTTTCCAGACAATCAGTAGTGGAGTCCAGTTGGGGCGATCGGGTATCGTATGCATTTGGGGTTGTCTTTATTTTGGTTCCGTAGTCGGACCTTGATTGTATTCTGGATGATGTAATGCTATATTTATGTATTGTGTGAAGTGGTGATTGTAAGCCAACTATGTACCTCTTTCTTATTCATTATATGGGATGTGTAAAGATTACCCCTCTTGCGACATGCCTACCATGCGGTTATGCCTCTAAGTCGTGCTCCGACACGTGGGAGATATAGCCGCATCGTGGGTGTTACAACATAGCACTATGGTGGAATAGAATGGTGGTTGTGGAGAAGACAAAAAGGAGAAGATAGTATCACATCAACTAGGCATATCAACGGGCTATGGAGATGCCCATCAATAGATATCAATGTGAGTGAGTAGGGATTGCCATGCAACGGATGCACTAGAGATATAAGTGTATGAAAGCTCAACAAAAGAAACTAGTGGGTGTGCATCCAACTCGCTTGCTCATGAAGACCTAGGGTATTTTGAGGAAGCCCATCATTGAATATACAAGCCAAGTTCTATAATGAAAGATTCCCACTAGTATATGAAAGTGACAACATAGGAGACTCTCTATCATGAAGATCATGGTGCTACTTTGAAGCACAAGTGTGGTAAAAGGATAGTAGCATTGCCCCTTCTCTCTTTTTCTCTCATTTTTTTGTTTTTTTTTGTTTTTTGGGGCCTTCTCTTTTTTTATGGCCTCTTTTTCTCTTCTTTTTTATTTTTCGTCTGGAGTCTCATCCCGGCTTGTGGGGGAATCATAGTCTCCATTATCCTTTCCTCACATGGGACAATGCTCTAATAATGATGACCATCACACTTTTATTTACTTACAACTCAAGAATTACAACTCGATACTTAGAACAAAATATGACTCTATATGAATGCCTCCGGCAATGTACCGGGATGTGCAATGACTCATGAGTGACATGTATGAAAGAATTATGAACGGTGGCTTTGCCACAAATACGATGTCAACTACATGATCATGCAAAGCAATATGACAATGAGGAAGCGTGTCATAATAAACAGAACAGTGGAAAGTTACATGGCAATATATCTCGGAATGGCTATGGAAATGCCATAATAGGTAGGTATGGTGGCTATTTTGAGGAATATAAATGGTGGGTTTATGGTACCGGCGAAAGTTGTGTGGTACTATAGAGGCTAGCAATTGTGGAAGGGTGAGAGTGCGTATAATCCATGGACTCAACATTAGTCATAAAGAACTCACATACTTATTGCAAAAATCTATTAGTTATCGAAACAAAGTACTACGCGCATGCTCCTAGGGGGATAGATTGGTAGGAAAAGACCATCGCTCGTCCCCGACCGCCACTCATATGGAAGACAATCAATAAATAAATCATGCTTCGACTTCATCACATAACGGTTCACCATACGTGCATGCTAGGGAATCACAAACTTTAGCACAAGTATTTCTCAAATTCACAACTACTCACTAGCATGACTCTAATATTACCATCTTCATATCTCAAAACAATTATCTAGTATCAAACTTCTCATAGTATTCAATGCACTTTTTATGAAAGTTTTTATTATATCCCACTTGGATGCCTATCATATTAGGACTAGTTTCATAACCAAAGCAAACTACCATGTTGTTCTAAAGACTCTCAAAATGATATAAGTGAAGCATGAGAGTTCATTAATTTCTATAAAATAAAGCCACCACCTTTCTCTAAAAGGATATAAGTGAAGCACTAGAGCAAATGAGAAACTACTCCAAAAGATATAAGTGAAGATCAATGAGTAGTCGAATAATTATGCAACTATGTGAAGACTCTCTAACATTTAATAATTTAAGATCTTAATACTTTATTCAACAGCAAGCAAAACAAAATAAAATGACATCTAAGAATAGCAAACATCATGTGAAGATGCAAAAACTTAGGATCAACCGATACTAACCGATAGTTGTTGAAGAAGAAAGGTGGGATGCCAACCGGGGCATCCCCAAGCTTAGACGCTTGAGACTTCTTGAAATATTATATTGGGATGCCTTGGTCATCCCCAAGCTTGAGCTTTTGTGTCTCCTTAATTCCTCTCATATCACGGTCAAAAGCTTCATCCACACAAAACTCAACAAGGACTCGTGAGATAAGTTAGTATAAACCAATGCAAAAACCTTATCATACTCTTCTGTAGCAAATCACTAAAATTATTAATCAACATTGCATACTAAATGCCTCCGCATATTTAATAGTCCTATCCTCAAATAGAATCGTTAAAGAAGCAAACGTATGCAAACAATGCAAACATACTAGCAATCTGCCTTCCCTACCTCCAAAAATTATGAAAGAAAATTCCCACTGTAGTAAATTTATCAGAGCTTATTATGCAAAAGGTTTCAACATTTTATCACATTCTGACTTTTCTAGGGAATTTTTGGTAAACTTTCTGTTTTCAAAGAGCAACATGTGGACTTGTAAAATAGGAATAGTAAAGGCTATCAATGCCACTTTTATTGAAATAAAAGATGCAAAACATTGTTCTAAATAACAGCAAGCAAATCCTAAAAAAAATTGAAGCTCCAAGCAAAACACATATCATGTGGTGAATAAAAATATAGCTCCAAGTAAAGTTACCGATGAACGAAGACGAAAGAGGGGATGCCTTCTGGGGCATCCCCAAGCTTAGGCTCTTAGTTGTCCTTGAATATTGCCTTGGGGTGCCTTGGGCATCCCCAAGGTTAGGCTCTTGCCACTCGTTATTCCATAGTCGATCGAGTCTTTACCCAAAACATGAAAACTTCACAACACAAAACTTAACAAAAAACTCGTAAGCTCCGTTAGTATAAGAAAATAAATCACCACTTAGGTACTGTTGTGAACTCATTATAAATTCATATTGGTGTAATATCTACTGTATTCCAACTTCTCTATGGTTCATATCCTCCGATACTACTCATAGATTCATCAAAATAAGCAAACAACACATAGAAAACAGAATCTGCCAAAAACAGAACAGGCTGTAGTAATCTGTAGGTTCCGAATACTTCTGTAACTCCAAAAATCCTTAGAAATTATGAAGTCCTAGGAAATTTGTCTAATGATATACTGCAGTTGGAATTGGTATTTTATCGCTCTCTGGTAAAAAATGAGAATTATTCTCGTGAGCGCATACTTTCTGTTTTTTACAGCAAGATCAAATAACAATCACCCAAGAAGATCCTAAAGGCTTTACTTGGACCAAACACTAATTGAAACATAAAAAACCACATCTAAACAGAGGCTAGATGAATTATTTATTACTGAACAGGAACAAAAAGCAAGGAGCAAAAATAAAATTGGGTTGCCTCCCAACAAGCGCTATCGTTTAAAGCCCCTAGCTAGGCATGATGATTTCAATGATGCTCGCATAAAAGATAAGAATTGAAACATAAAGAGAGCATCATGAAAAATATGACTAGCACATTTAAGTCTAAACCTCTTCCTATGCATAGGGATTTTTTGAGCAAACAACTTGTGGGAACAAGAATCAACTTGCATAGGAAGGTAAAGCAAGCATAACTTCAAGATTTTCAACATGTAGAGAGGAAACATGATATTATTGCAATTCATACAAGCATATATTCCTCCCTCATAATAATTTTCAGTAGCATCATGAATGAATTCAACAATATAACTAGCACCTAAATCATTATTTTCATGATCTACAAGCATAGAAATTTTATTACTCTCCACATAAGCAAAATTCTTCTCATTTGGAATAGTAGGAGCAAACTCAACAAAATAACTATCATGTGAGGCATAATCCAATTGAAAACTAAAATCATGATGACAAGTTTCATGGTTATCATTATTCTTAATAGCATATAAGTCATCACAATAATCATCCTAGATAGCAACTTGTTCACATAATCAATTGGAACCTCTTCTGAAATAGTGGATCCCTCACTAAGTAAAGTCATGACCTCTCCAAACCCACTTTCATAATTATCACAATAAGATTCAACACCCTCCAAAATAGTGGGACCATTACTTCCTAAAGTTGACACTCTTCCAAACCCACTTTCATCAATGTAATCATCATAAATAGGGGGCATTCTATCATCATAATAAATTTGCTCATCAAAACTTGGGGGACAAAAAATATCATCTTCATCAAACATAGCATCCCCAAGCTTGTGGCTTTGCATATCATTACCATCATGGATATTCAAAGAATTCATACTAATAACATTGCAATCATGCTCATCATTCAAATATTTAGTGCCAAACATTCTAATGCATTCTTACTCGAGCAAATGAGCGCAATTATCGGAATCCTTATTTTCACGGAAGACATTAAAAAGATGAAGCATATGAGGCACCCTCAATTCCATGTTTTTTTATTTTCTTTTATAAACTAATTAGTGATAAAACAAGAAACAAAAAGATTCGATTGCAAGATCTAACGATATACCTTCAAGCGCTAACCTCCCCGGCAACGGCGCCAGAAAAGAGCTTGATGTCTACTACACAACCTTCTTCTTGTAGACGTCGTTGGGCCTCCAAGTGCAGAAGTTTGTAGGACAGTAACAAATTTCCCTCAAGTGGATGACCTAAGGTTTATCAATCCGTGGGAGGTGTAGGATGAAGATGTTCTCTCTCAAGCAACCCTGCTACCAAATAGCAAAGAGTCTCTTGTGTCCCCAACACACCCAATACAACGGTATATTGTATAGGTGCACTAGTTCGGCGAAGAGATGGTGATAAAAGTGCAATATGTATGGTAGATATAGGTTTTTGTAATCTGAAATTATAAAAACAGCAAGGTAATAATGATAAAAGTGAGCACAAACGGTATTGCAATGCGTTGAAACAAGGCCTAGGGTTCATAGTTTCACTAGTGCAAGTTCTCTCAACAATAATAACATAATTGCATCATATAACTATCCCTCAACATTCAACAAGAGTCACTCCAAAGTCACTAATAGTGGAGAACAAACGAAGAGATTATTGTAGGGTACGAAACCACCTCAAAGTTATCCTTTCTGATCGATCTATTCAAGAGTCTGTAGTAAAATAACATGAAACTATCCTTTCCATTCAATATATCATAGAGTTCACACTAGAATAACACCTTCAGATACAAATCAACCAAAACCCTAATGTCACCTACATACTTCAATGTCACCTCAAGTATCCGTGGGTATGATTATACGATATGCATCGCACAATCTCAGATTCATCGATTCAACCAACACAAAGAACTTCAAAGAGTGCCCCAAAGTTTCTACCGGAGAGTCAAGACGAAAACGTGTGCCAACCCCTATGCATAAGTTCACGAGGTCACAGAACTCGCGAGTTGATCACCAAAACATACATCAAGTGGATCACGTGATATCCCATTGTCACCACAGATAAGCACATGCAAGACATACATCAAGTGTTCTCAAATCCTTAAAGACTCAATCCGATAAGATAACTTCAAAGGGAAAACTCAATCCATTACAAGAGAGTAGAGGGGGACATCATAAGATCCAACTATAATAGCAAAGCTCGCGATACATCAAGATCGTGTCGACTCAAGAACACGAGAGAGAGACATCAAACACATAGCTACTGGTACATACCCTCAGCCCCGAGGGAGAACTACTCCCTCCTCATCATGGACAGCACCGGGATGATGAAGATGGCCACCGGAGAGGGGTTCCCCCTCCGGCAGGGTTCCGGAATTGGTCTAGATTGGTTTTCGGTGGCTACGGAGGCTTCTGGCGGCGGAACTCCCGATCTATTCTGCTCCTCGATGTTTTTAGGGTATATGGACATATATAGGTGAAAGAAGTCGGTCAGGGGAGCCACAAGGGACCCACGAGGGTGGGGGCGCGCCCAGGGGCAGGTGTGCCTCCCTGCCTCGTGGCCACCTCGAAGCTTCCCTGACGTCAACTCCAAGTCTCATGGATTGCTTCTGTTCCAAAAATAACTTTCCTGAAGGTTTCATTCCGTTTGGACTCCATTTGATATTCCTTTTCTTCGAAACATTGAAATAGGCAAGAAAACAGCAATTTGGGCAGGGCCTCCGGTTAATAGGTTAGTCCCAAAAATAATATAGAAGTGTATAATAAAGCCCATAAACATCCAAAACAGATAATATAATAGCATGGAACAATCAAAAATTATAGATACATTGGAGACGTATCAATAATGCAAGAGGAGAACATCAGGAAGCAGTAACGGAAGCAGGAGAAAGAACAAAGTCAGGACGAGGTGTTTACTGCTCCACGGCGGCATACTCCCGTACCCTCTTCAGGAGCGCGGAGCCCAAAGGCCTTGCGGTCTGGGGCGCCGGTGCGCGGGCTCCAGGAGTAGATGAAGAAGCAGCAGCCGGCCCAGTGGCAGCACCAGACAGCGCCAAGGCAAGAGCGTTGCCCCGGGAGACTAGTGCCGACCTGCTCTTCGTCGGAACCGCAGTCGGCGACTTCTTTGAGGGGATGACCTTGGACCTTGTGGTGACCCCAGCAGGGGGCAGGACCTCCCTCACCGGGTGGTCGCCGGTGTCGTCATCATTAGGCAGGGCGCGGAGGAGATCGGCCTTGCGCGGAGGGGAGGTCTCCCCGGTCCCCTCTGGGGTCGCCTCCGAGTCCTGCTCCTCCTCCCAATCAAAGTCGCCGGAGGACACCATCACCGGAGCCATCTCCATCGGGGCCTCAGAGGGCGCCAGCGGCACGAGCCCATGTCCATCAAAGACAGGCAGGGCGGTGGCAACCTTCCTCCGTCGGGGCGGCGGTACAACAGAACAAAGGTATCTGGAGGGTACCCCTGGTCGTCCCCGACCAAGGAGCGGAGAGCCGTGCCCAGTTCCTCGTCAGACAAGGCCTCCGGACGCAGGCGAAGGTCGTCATCCTCGTCCCCGAGCTTTCACAAGGGGCACGAGCGTGCCTAGAGCGGAGCCACGCACTGCGACAGGAATTCCTTGACGATCATGGCCCTCGTCAGTTTTGCCGCATTTGGGTAGTCAGGATTCAGATCGGCAGTCATCTTCTCCAGCACACGCTCCGCCCAGGGGTCGGTGAGCTTCGCGTGGAACCACCCGTCATGAGAGGTGGGCATCCTCATCGGCAACACTAGCCGGGGGTGGGAGCACTTGGCTTCCATCAGGATCCACTTGCTCCTGAAGCCCTCGGCCTTCTTCCCGGCCTTCGAGATCACATTGGTCTTGTTATCCGCAACGAAGTTGGCACACCCCGAGCAACGGCCATCCTTGATCCGGAGATAGAAGAAGTGGCGCAGCAGCGCCACGAACGGCATCACCCGGACATATGCCTCACAGTAGAAGGCGAAGATCGACAGAAGGAGGACAGAGTTGGGATGAAGATGGAGGGCATGCAGCTTGTAATGGCTGAGGACGGAGTAGAAGAAATCAGAGAAGGGGGGAACCAACCTCGCGACAATGCTGCTCATGAAGAAGGGATAGAAGGTGTTGCCCGACGCCTCCGGCTCAGTGGAGCCAACCTGGAGCGCGGTCTTCCTCTTCTCGTCGCCGCCCTCCGCCATCATCAGGAGCGTGGCGGCAAGGTTCTTCTCCTAGATGCTAGGCGCGCTCAGGGACGGCTCATACCAGGAGGGAGGAAGGGTGGCCTTTGCCTTATTGGGCGCCATCGATGGTGGACTTGGAGGAGGATTGGTGCAGATCTGGAGGCTTGGGAGCAAGGAGCAGGAAAGGGGATCTGGAGCAAGACGAAGGCAAGCAATGAAGACACTGCAGCGCGCTAGTGTTTTGTTAGTGGGGCGGTTGTCGAGGCAGTGTGGGGAAGCGGAGACACCCAGGACCGGTAAATCGCCATCCATCAATCAAGGTTGCAGGCAGTTGGGGCCTGCGGTACTCCGCACTTGACCCTTGGCTTCGCCGCGACGTCAAGTACGAGCGCACCTTGGGCCCGGGGGCTACTGTCAGCGTCCTGGGAATAGGGGTACCCAGACTTGCCTGCCTGCGGCCCAGGGTGTGGCTCCACCAGAGGCCTGGAACGGCCCATCTTCATCAGCAAACACTCAAGACCCTCGCGAGGGGCCAAGCCTCGCGAGGCGGACGACACAAGAACTCCTCAGGGGCAGCCTCACTAGGCTGGCTCCTGAGGAGCAGAGATATCTATGCAAGGGGCACCTCACGAGGAGTGCGTGACGTGAGCCATGACGACCAACGCTAGGCGGGCGCCAGCGGGTGCAGAGTGCCAGTTTCCTCTTTGGTGCTAAAGAGGCAAGCCCAGGCGAGGAGTCCCGAGGCATCAGGCAAAGGTTTCCGTATCGGTGCAACGAGACCAAGACCAGCAGGACGGCAGGACAGAGGTCATCACAGAGCCCATGACGGCGTCACCACCAAATCCTTTGGCAGGCGAAGACCGCCTTTTGTCAGGATAGCTTGTACTAGTTGCCCCCCTTCAAATTGGCCATTGTGGGAGCCCTTCCCGCCTAATATTTGGGAAGAGGACCCGGGCCTCATAAATAGGACTAGCCACCACCGTAGGGAGGAGGGCAGATCTGGAGAGGAACCAGACCATCCACACACACACACAAGCTCATCGAGCTCTAGAACGCCTCTCCTCAGGAGGTTGTTCTTCCCTTGTACTTGTTCATCCCCAGCCTACAAGGCAATCACACCGCATTGGAGTAGGGTATTACATCGCAACGGTGGCCCGAACCAGTATAAACTCTTGTGTCTCTTGTTCCTTGAGTTCGGCGAGCTAGGCTTTGAGATCGAGGTGAGAGTGTGAGCTAGGGGGAGAGAGATCTTCATGCACACCCCAGAGTTCAAACAACAAGGGTTTTGCCGGAATGTAATCCGACACAAAGAGAGAGAGATAGAGAGAGAGGGAGAGGGACCGACAAGGTTTCTGTTTGGATGCGTGCGATAGAATTGAAGATTGTCGGTGAGAGAAAGAACAGGAGTCTGGGAGAGGGGGAGGTCACGTTTACGCATCAAAGACTGATATAAACCATGTTTCAATATAAATTGACATTCAAATATTTGAATGGGGGAACATATTGTCTAGAATCCACACATGAACAAAGATATGCGTATCAAACAAGTTCATTAATTTGACTTTCAACATGTTCATGGAGTACTATAATACTATAAAACATGCTACTCGGTTGAGGTGTTCAATTCTGGATTTAGTTCACTATTTTGACCTGGTGAACGAGCTATTTCATTGAATCAAGATATTTCATTTTGGGTTTGATTCCCGTTTTTGAGTAGGTCAACTATTTGTCATATAGTAAATCATTAGCAATGAGCATGTAAAAACACATTACTCCGGAGCATCATCTCACCATCTAAAAAAGAAATGGCAAGCTAATATTTCAAAATTTGATTCGAATCGACTTGGTGAGGATGCTAGGTAGACGTGGATGCTCGTTCTCCCAAAATTTGAACGAACCGCCAAACACCCTCTGCTCGGTGGAATTCGCCCAAGCAAATAAATGGGAGACGCGAAACTACCAACCTATTTGGGACACGCATCAATTGGCCTGTTGTACATCGAGGGTAGGTTCGTAACTTCATCCAAGCACGCCTTCTCCTCGGCCGAAATGACAGGTGCCGAATAATTCATAAACCATGGGTGGCAAAACACCCTCTCCTCGCCCGAAATCGCTCGCGCCCACTATTTCAAAACACGCTCTCCTCGCCCGAAATCGCTCGCGTCCACTATTTCAAAACATGCCCTCCTCACCCGAAATCGCTCGCGCACACTATTTCAAAACACTCCCTCCTCGCCCGAAATCGCTCGCGCCCACTATTTGGGAGAAGCAAAGTTACTATACTATCCCCGACCCTCAGTACACAGACCCAAGCCCAGAAGCCTAAAGGCTGGGGTAGAATTGTAACTCCCCCCCACATTTCAAACAAATGCATCCGTAAGACATGGTTCCCCCTCCCAATTCCCCATTCATAGTCGTGGGCGCCAGATCACCTTCTACCCGGGAGCACCCTTCTCCCCAGCCACAAAACCTCAGCCCCTCCTCCATGGCGCCCCCACCGCACCAAATTCACTGCCGCCCTCCTCCCCAATGTTGTAGACGTTGTCCATTTGCCGTTGTGAACTAGGTCGTGTGCCTCTTACTCCGTGCTACCGGAGCTGCCTCGACGACGGTCGCGTGAACCGTACCAGAGCCGATTCACCCCTGCTGTTCTACATGGTGCCAGAGCGGCCCCAACTTCGGATGCGTCCATAGACCCAACGCTGCTTCCCTGTATCCATCGACCACCATGACATGTCTGCTTTCCTTCCACCGGTAGCGTCCACAACCGCGCCGGCCTCATCGACTCGGCAGCTGGAGCTGCCTACTTCACCGGGCCACAAGATAGGTCGTACACTCATCTCAAATCACTTTACTTAGGCGTCAGTTGTCTGAATTTTTATTCTGGGCCAATCGATTCCCAATGGGAAGCAACACCCCTCGAGGTGGCTGAGCTCCTAGGCTGTCGGTTGTCTGGTGTCTAACATAAGGGTGCGTGGGTGCAAGTTCACCGCGGAAGCAGTGCTTAGGTGGCTATCTTAGAGTTGCATGGGTTGAAGGTACTGCCACCGCTGGATCTGGATGATGGCGAGTCTTTGTGGATTGGCCGGGGCGGCGCAACCATGGCAGTGTGGTGGGCAGGGAGCGTGGTTTTGGTCGAAGCTCTGGCGGCCAGGGACGACGGCGGCAGGCTGCTCTACCGGTGATCGTTGGCTCTTCGGGGGAGATTCTAAAAGGTGTCAGCCAGGAGGCACAAGACAGCCATCAAGCCATTTGGCTTAGATCATACAGTACCAAAATAAAATAAAATCTTGTGACCCTAATTTAGTTTTCAGTCAACAGACGTGTGACCCCTCTCATACCTTACTATTGATCTCTTAGGGTATTTCTTCAGATCAGAGATATGTGTCATTCTTAACATTATGTGTTTTCTGCATCTTTAGCCACACCGTCTTCCTTCTCACCGCAACTGCTCCAACAAGGGAAGCATACACCAGATGGGACCTATAGTCCCCACTCAACAGTTCCCTGCACTGAATGTGCGTGCCCGACATGGGCAGCCGCAACAACTACAGGGCCATCGACAAGTCAGCACATGATTCTCACTCCTATGGATGGCGGCTAGAGAGGTTGTACCTTCATCTTACTTGTGTGCAACATTTATGGCTTTGTTATTCATCTAAGCATGGAAAATAGATTATCACATTTCACTGTATATTCATGCCGATCTCTTACAGGTCTTGTTCAGGAGTTAACGATGTCCCATAGTTCAGATAAGAGACTTGTTCTTTAGGTAACGTTGTTCCATAGTTATCATCCATCAGCCAATGTTATCCCATAGGCTGGTGATTATAGTATTATACCACTTCTAGTATTACCTATGTTGTTCTTTAATACTTTTGTGTGCCATCTAGTTAATCTCGAGTATAAATGATACATATTCTGTAGCTTTCATCTGTGTTCTCCCTTTAGTTTTTGAGACCTGTTGCTGCTAGTTAACCCCAGTCCTACTATTTATGCCGTCTCCTACAGACACTCATTACATAAATCTAACTACTAGTCGCCTTTCTAGTCTTCTCCAGTCCTGCAAATATATGTCAAGTTCATTCTAAGAAGCATGTCCGTATCCATGCAACATGAAATTTTATAGCATTCTGATCATATTTTCTACATGTTTCTTACCCATCTCTCTTTTGGAAAATAAGCTTACAGAATAGAAGACTTTCTATACTGGGATCATATTCGAGGAAAGTATCTTGCGGGGATTCTCTATGCGCCAATGCTGATGTGAGTACGTGTTGTATATCACTATATTTTTACATCAGCATGTATTTTGTTAATCGGCGTGAATCCAACCTTTTTCTGATCTAAATTTAATTTTAGCAAAATGTATAATTAAAGGCGACAATGTTGATTTTTTTAAGGAAAACTGCCTGGTAGTTTTGCATACTGAGCTGCATGAGTGTACTATCTCATATCATGCACATTACTAAATTGTAGTGCTGTTCTGCTTGCCCATTCATTCATTGTGTCAATGTTGCTTTAGTATTACCTTACCTAGCTGATGATAGTTGTGCCATATTGGGTTAATTTGGTGTAGGATGGTGTGGTCTGGTTGTCCAAATGTTCACCGTGTCAATGTTGCTTTCCTATTATCTGACCTGGCCAATGATAGCAAGGCTAGTGTGTTAATTTGGTGCAGGCTGCTGGAGATAAGAAGACAAACTCTGAAAACAGCAAGGCAACCCCATTGTTTCTTTCTAATAAATCTAGGCCAGGTAATATGGCAATAAATCTTGATTAATCTGTTCGGTTCCCCTCCTAATTTATGTTATGATGCAGTGGTCGAGACACTCTCCACTATCAATAATACAAGCCTGCCAAAATCACCATCTGAATCTGTTGAGTTTCCTTTGCCTCGAATCCAACAGAAAAAATGTATGTTTGTGAACCAATTACGGGTTGAAGCAATGATGGAAATTGTGGAGGAATCAGAGGTGCACATTCTTGCGCAACAACAACTGATCAATGTTTTCAGACACAGTGTAGCAAAGAAGGAAGAACTTGCTCACATGCTTATGGGCGTTATCCGCGCTGAGGTTGCAGATTGTGAGGTTGTAGATCGTTAGGTTTTGTTCATTTATTTGCACTGGCATCAATCTTTGATCGCCCAATGGATGTAATTTCTTGTAATATATGCTGGATGTGCAATGTTTTTCCTTGTATGACATACGTTTGCTTAGCGTGCCTCGCATTCCAGCTAACTGGTCGCTAGGAAGCTAAAAAAGCAGTGAAATTATTAGTTAGCATGAACAGTCATGGGCCCTATATGAAGGAAGCAGCCCACTGCCCTTAATGGGCTTCCCTAATGGGCTCGCAGGTGCCAAAATTCTCATAGGCCTTTGATTGATCGGTTTTGGTCCTGTCCATAATTGCTCGTCATAATGGGCTCAAATTATCTAACTAGGCCTACAGACATGTTCGAATTTCAGTGGGCCCATTAATTTAATGGGCTGTGACCAGGCCGAAAGCTCTATTGGGTCGCTATAATTGAAATGAGCCGACAGTTAATGCTCGGTCATGTTACCTCCCGGGTCATTAACAGTCCGACATCAAAGAGGGAAATAGGTGGGCCCATTTGATTTCATGGGCCGTTAACAGGTCAATACTAAGGTCGGGCTACATATGTCCCAACTATACTATGTGCCTTTAGCAGGCCGAAAGTGACAGCGGGCCGAAAGAGCATGGGCCGCTAAGAGGCCGAAAGTCAGGTCGTATTGTATATGGCCCAACTGTGTTGTGGGCCTTTAGCAGGCCGAAAGAGAAACTAGGCTGGTATTGGACCATGAAGAGCATGGGCCGTTAAAAGGACAAAACTCAGGTCCAACTACAAATGGCCCAACTCATTTATGGGTCGTTAATAGGCTGAAAGACACACCGGGCTGGAAATTGGCCCAACAGTTAAATGGGTCGCTAAAAGGCCGAAAGACGTACATCTCAAAATTGGCATGTCCCTTGAATAGGCCGTTAACAAGCCAAAACCACATCAGGCCGATATTGAGCCCAAATATATAGTGGGTTGTTAACGGGCTCGAACTGACGATGGGCTGCAATGCTGTCAAATCGTTAATGGGCCGTTGATGGGCTGAATTGGCACATCTCGTATGGGCCATGGGCTTAAATGGACCTGACACAAGTAGGCCTTATATGGGTCGGCCTGCTAATTTTGACTGGGCCGGCCATTTTCACCTAAATGGGCCACTGTTCAGCCTTGCCACATGCTGAGGTATGATAGGCGCCTCCCGTACTATGAGTGGATGACATCTGTCCCAATGCTGAGCCAACAAGTGGATCCTCAGGCGAATGAGAATTTTACACGTGGAATTTCCCCATTGGTCAAGGCTATTAACGGGTTATCGGATCCAAACCGGCACCCGATAGCTTAACAGTGACCCGTTACGGTGGATGCACATGTCGGTCACCCTTGACGAAAACACTTCCATGAAGCGCCATTTATCGTCATGGAAGTGGACACTTCTGTGATGATAATTGTGGTATTTTCATGGAACACTTCTACGACAGCATAGGTATGACTATCTTGATTCTGTCATAAAATCATCATGGATGTACGTGCAAAACAGAAAACGTGACCTACTGTGACAAACACGTACCATCACAGAAGTGTATTTTTTGTAGTGTTGCCAAAAAGAAAAAGTGTAAAAAGGAAAGGTGAAGATCACCATGACTCTTGTATAAAGGTAGAAGGTAAAAGTAAAAGATAGGCCCTTCATAGAGAGAAGTAGAGGTTGTCATGCTTTTATGGTTGGATGCACAAAATCTTAATGCAAAAGAATGTCACTTTATATTGCCGCTTGTGATAAAGAACTTTATTATGCAGTTCGTCACTTTTATTTCTTCCATAACACAATTTTGTATAAAGTTTATTTTCCTACACTAAAAGATCATACATATTTAGAGAGAAGTTTTTATTACTTGCACCGATGACAACTTACTTGAAGGATCTTACTCAATCCATAGGTAGGTATAGTGGACTCTCATGGCAAAACTGGGTTAAAGGATTTTGGATGCACAAGTAGTATCTCTACTTGGTGCAAAGAATTGTCTAGCATTGGATGAGAAGCAAGATCAACATGTTGAAGGATCCATGACAATATAACTTCTACTCAGATATAAGAAAACATAACCCATTATGTTGTCTTCCTTGTCCAAATATCAACTTATTAGCATATAATATTTTAATGAGTGCTCACAATCATAAAAGAGGTCCAAGATAGTATATTTATATGTGAAACCTCTCTTTCTTTATTACTTCCTATTAGTTGCAACAATGACCAAAACAATGTTTGTCAATCCTCAACAAATTTTATGTGACCCATCTCTTTGTCGTCTGCTAGCGTACAACAAAGAACTAGTTGATGGCAAACTATATCTATGCCATCAGCCAGTTCTTTGCCATCTATTTTTTTGTAAGCGGACAACAAAGACCTACTTTGTCGTCCGCTAGCAGACGGCAAAGAACTGGCTGATGGCCAATTCCCTGATTCCAGTAGTGATAAGATCATTATATAATATTTTTACTTCTTTTTATTCTATTTTCTTTTCTAAGATGAAAGCAAGGAAGCGAAGCCCTCAACTCAAAACTAATCTTTATTATATAATTCTCGAACTTGATTACATAGATAGGTCATTGTCGGCGTTCTGGGAACGGGGGTCCCCAGACTTGCCTGCCTGCGGCCCGCGGCGTGGCTGAGCCAGTAGGCCGTACGGCCCGTCTTCACCAACAAAGCATCCATGAGCCTTGCGAGGGGCCAAGCCTCGTGAGGCGGACGATGCAAGACCTCCTCTGGAGTGGCCTAGCTAGGAAGGCTCACGAGGAGCAGAGATATCAAGGCAAGGAAAACTTCATGAGGCTCTCGTGACGTGAGCCATGACGATTGGCACCAGGCTGGCGCCAGCGCACGCAGCATCCTCGTTTCCTCTTTGGTGCAAAGGGGGCAAGCGCAGCCGCGGAGTACCGATGCATCAGGCAAAGGTTGCCATTCCGGTGCAACAAGACCAAGACCATGGACTGCAAGACGGAGGTCATCATGGAGCCCGAAGCAGCGTCACCACCAGAGCTTTGTGCAGGCGAAGACTACTTTTGTCAGGATAGCTTGTACTAGCTGTCCCCCTTCAAATTAGCCCGCCATTGTTGGCTCCCTTCCCGCTCAATATTTGGGAAGAGGACCAGGGCCTCTATAAATAGGACTAGCCACCACAGTGGAGAGAAGAACATCATCTGAGCTAGAGGAGATCATCAGAGATCGAGAGACACGCCACAAGCTCTCACGCGCAAGAACACCTAAACCTCAGGAGGTTGTTCTCCCCTTGTATGGTTCATCATCAGCCCAAGAGGCAATCCACCACCACACTGGAGTAGGGTATTACACCACAACGGTGGCCCAAACCAGTATAAACCCCGTGTCTTTCTGTGTTGTGAGTTCGTCGAGTTCGTCTGCAAGATCTTAGTGAGCTAGAGCGTAGATCGGTAGGAGGGGAAGACTTCGCGCGCACCCCAGTGTTCGAACCTTAAGGGTTTGCCGGAGCCCCACATCCGACATTTGGCACGCCAAGTAGGGGTGCACCGGGGCTTCTCTCCACCAGCCAGTGCCACGTACCGCCGCACTACGCTTCCATGGCAGGTGCCCCGCCACCAACCTCTGCAGCCAACACCAGCAGCAGGGAGTCTGGGTACCGAGCCCTGGCACCCACTCTGCGGCAAGTGCAGCGGCTAGCCAAGTTCAGGCTAGAGATGTCGCCGCGTTACAATGGCGCGGCAGACTCGACGTTGTTCCTGCTAGCATAAGAGGGGGCCGTCCTCGAAGCCGGAGGCGACGACAAGATCATGGCAAACTTGTTCCCCCTGGCGCTCGCCGGCGAGCCGCGCGCCTGGCTGCTCAACCTCCCGGGATCCACGGTGACGTCCTGGGGGGACTCCGTGACCTCTTCACTGCGTGTTACGCAGCACCGGCACACCACGCAGTCGCGGCACTCCTGGGTGGCTCCCAAGCACCACCTTCAGATCGCCACGTCAAGCCTTTCTTCTGTCAGATTGGGGCAGCCTGCAAGCGCCCCGGGGCTCCGCCGGGCTGGGCTGCGCCGGAGGCCGACCTCACCTTCGACTTGGAAGACCACCCCGACTCCATCGCCGGCTCCGGGATGCTCCCGATGCTCTACACGCCCACCATCTGCAACGTGGCCGTCACCAAGACCCTCATCGACGGCGGCGCTGGCCTCAACTTGCTCTCTGTGGAAGCCTTTAGCCTTCTCCATGTGCCGCTCGAACGGCTCGGCCTCAGCAAGCCCTTCACATGTGTGGGTGGTGGAGCTGCTCACCCTCTGGGGCAGATCCGCCTCCCTGTCACCTTTGGCACGCGAGACAACTATCGCACCGAGCTGGTAGACTTTGACATCGCCCGCATCGGTCTCCCGTACAACGCCATCCTCGGGTACCCGGCACTCGCTCAGTTCATGGCGGCGACTCACCCGGCCTACAACCTCATGAAGATGCCGGGGAGCAAGGGCGTCCTCACCATCAAGTGGGACACTAAGGAGGCTATGATGGCGCTCAGGCTCGCCTTCAAGACCGCGGCGGCGGCACAGCCAGCCGGTGCTGATGCGCCCGAGGCCAAGGAGACCGCACCCACCAAGAAGAGGCAGTTGTTCACCCAAGACAAGGCGGAGACCAAGCAGGTGCCGGTCAACGAGGACGGGTCTTCAGGAGCCACCTTCACCATAGGGATCGGCCTTGGCCCGGGGCAGGAAGAAGCTTTGGTGAGGTTTTTGCGCGCGAATAAGGAGATATTCGTGTGGGAGCCCAATCGGCTTGTAGGGGTCCCGAGAGAGGTAATCCAGCATCATCTAAGGGTATGCCCCAACGTACGCCCCGTGAAGCAGCGAGCAAGGCGGCAGTCCACTAAGAAGCAGGCCTTCATCATCCAAGAGACATGCAAGCTGGAGGCGGCAGGCACCATCCGAGAAGTTTGATACCCCGAATGGCTGGCGAATCCCGTCGTAGTACCGAAGAAAGGTGGGAAGGAATGGATGCGCATCGACTTCACCAACCTCAACAAAGCCTGCCCCCAAGATCCGTTTCCCCTTCCGCGTATCGATCAAATCATCGACTCCATAGCCAAGTGTGATTTGTTATGTTTCTTGGATGCATTCTCTGGATACCATCAGATCAAGATGGCGGTGGAGGATGTGGAGAAGACGGCCTTCTTGACACCATGTGGGGTGTACTACTACACCTGCATGCCTTTCAGCCATCGCAACGTGGGCGCAACCTTCCAGCGGCTGATGCACATCGCCTTGGGGTGACAGCTTGGCAGAAACACAGAGGCCTACGTTGATGACATAGTGGTCAAATCTTGCGAGGCGAGGACATTGATTCAAGACTTGGAGGAGACCTTTGAGAGTTTGCACCGGGTGAACTTGAGGCTTAACCCGGAGAAGTGTGTGTTTGGCGGCCCCTCTGGCAAGCTGCTGGGATTTCTCGTATCCCACAGAGGGATCGAGGCGAACCCGGAGAAGATCAAGGCCATTGAAGACATGAGCCCACCACAGACCCTCAAGGAGATGCAAAAACTGGCAAGACGGGTGACCGCATTAGGGCGCTTCATCTCTAAGCTAGGCGAGCACGCCTTACCCTTCTTCAAGCTCATGAAGAAGAAGGGCCCCTTCGAGTGGACCCCGGAGGCCGATCAGGCCTTCCAAGACCTCAAGAAATACCTCACCAGCCCCCCGGTGATGGTGGCGCCACGGCCTCTCGAGCCTCTGGTACTCTACCTCGTCGCCACCCCATACTCCGCCAGTGCGGCGCTGGTGGCGGTTCGGGAGGAGCGTAGAAACAAGGGTGTGTCGCGCCAAGCCAGAGCTGACGCAGCGCAGGGTCAGGAAGGCACACCAGAGCAACCAGCGGCGGAAGATCAAGCTCGGCAGGGCAGCATCGTAGATACTCCTGAGGATGGCCAAGTCTCAGGAAATCCTCCACCTCAGGACATGCCACAATCTCTGCAAGACCCGATCCTCAATAGTGTGCCGGCCCTCGTCGAGCACCCAGTATACTTCGTCAGCACCGTACTGCGAGATGCAAGGGCACGCTACCCCATGCCGTAAAAGCTCCTGCTCGCACTCTTGGTGGCCTCGCGCAAGCTGCGACACTACTTCCAGGGGCACCCCATCAAGGTCGTCTCATCTTACCCATTGGAGAGGGTACTCAGGAGCCCAAACTCAGCCGGAAGGGTCGCTGAATGGAACATCGAGCTGCAAGCGTTCCAACTAGAGTTCAGCACCACCAGGGTCATCAAGGGAGCCGCGCTCGCCGATTTTGTGGCGGAATGGACAGATGCCCCGGCTCTTGAGGAAGGAGAAGATGGTCCACCTCCCCAGGAAGTGAGGCACCGGACGGCCGGGTCATGTATTTTGATGGCGCCTTTGCGCACCAGGGCGCGGGGCTGGAGCAGTGCTCATCACGCCCACTCAAGACAAGCTTTACTACGCCATGCAACTCTGCTTCAAGCACGGCGAGAAGGTCTCCAACAATATCACAGAATACGAAGGCCTCATAGCCGGCCTGAAGGCTGCGGCGGCTCTGGGGGTGAGGCGCCTTACCGTCAAGGGCGACTCGCAGCTCCTCGTCAACTTCTCCAACAAAGTGTACGAGCCAAAGGATGAGCACATGGAGGCCTACCTTGCGGAGGTGCGCAAGATGGAAAGCAGTTCTCAGGCTTGGAGTTGCAGCACGTGCCCCGGGGCACCAACAACGAAGCTGACGACATCACCAAGAGAGCATCCAAGCGGCAACCGCAAGAGCCCGGCGTCTTCAAAGAATGGCTCTTCAAGCCGTTAGCTATGCCACCTCTCTTAAGCCCGACTCAGCCTCGGGAGGAGCTCCCACTACCCCCGGCCATAGGAGCACTAGCTTGCGTCCCAACCTCAGGAGGTCGGCTACTCTTGGTGGTTGAGCCTCAGGAGGAGTGCTGGACCAAGGAGTTTATGGAGTACCTGATGCACGGGACACTGCCAGAGAAGGAAGAGGATGCAGAGCGTATGCCCCGACAGGCCACGGCATCCTGCATTCAAGACGGCGAGTTGTACAAGAAATGGCCGAATGATGTCACGCTGCGCTGCATCTCCAGCGATCAAGGAAGGGAGCTGCTGACTGACATACACGGCGGGGACTGTGGACATCACTCATCGTCATGGACCCTCGTCGGCAAAGACTTTCGCAGCGGATTCTATTGGCCCATAGCATTCAACGACGCAGCCGAGTTGGTGAAATCCTGCGAAGCTTGCCAATTCCACGCCAAGCAAATCCATCAGGCTGCTCAGGGCCTCCAAACTATCCCGCTCACGTGGCCATTCGCGGTCTGGGGGCTAGACATCCTAGGCCCGTTCCCACGAGCGCCAGGGGGCTACCGTTATCTCAACGTCGTTGTCGACAAGTTCACCAAGTGGGCGGAAGTGGAAGCTGTCCGTACCATTCCAGCCGGCTCAGCTGTCAAGTTCATCAAGGGCCTCGTGAGCCGCTTCGGGGTCCCCAACCGCATCATCACAGATAACGGCTCGCAGTTTACTAGTAACCTCTTTAAGACCTACTGTGCTAACCTTGGAACGCATATCTGCTACACTTCGGTGGCCCACCCCAAGAGCAATGGTCAGGCTAAGTGTGCCAACGCTGAGGTCCTGAGGGGCCTCAAGACCAGGAACTTTAAGAAGAAGCTGGAGGCCTGCGGCAGGGGTTGGCACGACGAGCTCCAGTCCGTGCTGTGGTGACATAGTGGTCAAATCTCGCGAGGCGAGGACATTGATTCAAGACTTGGAGGAGACCTTTGAGAGTTTGCGTCGGGTGAACTTGAGGCTTAACTCGGAGAAGTGTGTGTTTGGCGTCCCCTCTGGCAAGCTGCTGGGATTTCTTGTATCCCACAGAGGGATCGAGGCGAACCCAGAGAAGATCAAGGCCATTGAAGACATGAGCCGACCACGGACCCTCAAGGAGATGCAAAAACTGGCAGGACGGGTGACCACGTTAGGGCGCTTCATCTCTAAGCTAGGCGAGCGCGCCTTACTCTTCTTCAAGCTCAAGAAGAAGAAGGGCCCCTTCGAGTGGACCCCGGAGGACGATCAGGCCTTCCAAGACCTCAAGAAATACCTCACCAGCCCCCTGGTGATGGTGGCACCACGGCCTCTCGAGCCTCTGGTACTCTACATCGCCGCCACCCCATACTACGCCAGTGCGGCACTGGTGGCAGTTCAGGAGGAGCGCAGAGACAAGGGTGTGTCGCGCCAAGCCAGAGCTGACGTAGCGCAGGGTCAGGAAGGCACACCAGAGCCATCAGCGGCGGAAGATCAAGCTCGGCAGGGCAGCGTCGTAGATACTCCTGAGGATGGCCAAGTCTCAGGAAATCCTCCACCTCAGGACACGCCACAATCTCTGCAAGACCCGAGCCTCAACAGTGTGCCGGCCCTCGTCGAGCACCCAGTATACTTCGTCAACACCGTACTGGGAGACGCAAGGGCACGCTACCCCATGCCACAAAAGCTCCTGCTCGCCCTCTTGGTGGCCTCACGCAAGCTGCGACACTACTTTCAGGGGCACCCCATCAAGGTCGTCTCATCTTACCCATTGGAGAGGGTAGTCAGGAGCCCAAACTCAGCCGGAAGGGTCGCTGAATGGAACATCGAGCTGCAAGCGTTCCAACTAGAGTTCAGCACCACCAGGGTCATCAAGGGAGCCGCGCTCGCCGAGTTTGTGGCAGAATGGACAGATGCCCCGGCTCTTGAGGAAGGAGAAGACCGGTCCACCTTCCCAGGAAGTGAGGCACCGGACGGCTGGGTCATGTATTTTGATGGCGCCTTTGCACACCAAGGCGCGGGGGCTGGAGCAGTGCTCATCTCGCTCACTCAGGACAAGTTTTACTACGCCGTGCAACTCTGCTTCCAGCACGGCGAGAAGGTCTCCAACAATATCGCAGAATACGAAGGCCTCATAGCCGGCCTGATGCCTGCAGCGGCTCTAGGGGTGAGGCACCTTACCGTCAAGGGTGACTCGCAGCTCCTCGTCAACTTCTCCAACAAAGTGTATGAGCCAAATTTCGAGCACATGGAGGCCTACCTTGCGGAGGTGCGCAAGATGGAAAAGCAGTTCTCAGGCTTGGAGCTGCAGCACGTGCCTCGGGGCACCAACAAGGAAGCTGACGACATCGCCAAGAGAGCATCCAAGCGGCAACCGCAAGAGCCCGGCGTCTTCGAAGAACGGCTCTTCAAGCCGTCAGCTACGCCACCTCTCTCAAGCGCGACTCAGCCTCGGGAGGAGCTCCCACTACCCCCGGCCACAGGAGCACCAACTTGCGTCCCAACCTTAGGAGCTCGGCTACTCTTGGCGCTCGAGCCTCAGGAGGAGTGCTGGACCAAGGAATTTAAGGAGTACCTGATGCATGGGACACTGCCGGAGAAGGAAGAGGACACAGAGCGTATGGCCCGACAGGCCACGGCATCCTACATTCAATACGGTGAGTTGTACAGGAAATGGCCGAATGATGTCATGTTGCGCTGCATCTCCAGCGATCAAGGAAAGGAGTTGTTGACTGACATACACGGTGGGGACTATGGACATCACTCATCGTCACGGACCCTCGTCGGCAAAGCCTTTTGCAGTGGATTCTATTGGCCAACAGCACTCAACGACGCAGTTGAGCTGGTGAAATCCTGCGAAGCTTGCCAATTCCACGCCAAGCAAATCCATCAGCCTGCTCAAGGCCTCCAAACCATCCCGCTCACGTGGCCATTCGCCGTCTGGGGGCTAGACATCCTAGGCCCGTTCCCACGAGCGCCAGGGAGCTACCGTTATCTCTACGTCGTCGTAGACAAGTTCACCAAGTGGGCGGAAGTGGAAGTTGTCTGTACCATTCCAGCCGGCTCAGCTGTCAAGTTCATCAAGGGACTCGTGAGCGGCTTCGGGGTCCCCAACCGCATCATCACAGATAACGGCTCGTAGTTTACTAGTAACCTCTTTAAGACCTACTATGCTAACCTTGGAACGCAGATCTGCTACGCTTCGGTGGCCCACCCCAGGAGCAATGGTCAGGCTGAGCGTGCTAACGCTGAGGTCCTGAGGGGCCTCAAGACCAAGACCTTCGAGAAGAAGCTGGAGGCCTGCGGCAGGGGCTGGCACGATGAGCTCCATTCCATGTTGTGGTCCATCCGCACCATCGCTACCAAGCCAATGGGCAAGACTCCGTTCTTCCTCGTCTACAATGCTGAAGCAGTCCTCCCTCATGAGGTCAAGCATCGCTCCGCGCGGGTTCTGGCGTTCGACGAAGCGCAGCAGGACGCCATGTGGGGGATGGACCTTGTGTTGGGGGAGGAACGTCGTCGTGAAGCTGCATTAAGGGCGGCAAGGTACTAGCAAGCACTGCGGCGTTACCACTGCCGCAATATTCGCTCCAGGACGCTCGAGACGGGTGACCTGGTCCTGAGGCGGGTCCTCTCCAGGGAAGGGCTGCACAACCTTTCACCCATGTGGGAAGGCTCGTTTAGGGTCGTCCACATCTCCAGGCCTGGCGCCGTGCGCTTGGAGACGCGAGAAGGGACACCTATCCAAAACCCCTGGAACATCCAGCACCTCCGGAAGTTCTACCCATGAAGCAAGGCCCAGAGCCTGTGAAGCAAGGCCCAGTGCCTGTGAAGCAAGGCTCAGTGCCTGTGAAGCAAGGCCCAGAGCCTGTGAAGCAAGGCCCAGAGCCTGTAAAGCTCGGCCCAGAGCCTGTGAAGCAAGGCCCGGTGCCTCTGAAGAATCGCCTCCCATGACACTCTCACATAATAACGAGTTGGGGTTGTACACGCCCCGGATTCTCAGGAGCGCCGACCTCAGGCCCTGGGGCTCCCTCCCACGCCTAGTGGATAGCAATTAGATCCGCGCTGGTGAGAAGACATGAAGACTAGATTAGGTGCCGGACACGGCTTTTCATTTGCTTTCCGTAGTTGGCTTGCTTCTCCTTAATCGAGTTTGCCTTTGGCGTTCCTTGCTGATTTGGTTCCTTCACCTTTTACCGCATATTTTGGCTCTGGTTTCCTCGTGATCTCTCTCTCACATACCTCGCGAGGGGGCTAGGCAGGTGCCCTCACGGGCATTTTTCTTCTCTCTGCCTTCTCGCAAGTCACCCTCATTCGAGCCCGGAAGCTGGCGCATCCCTCCTAATCTGTGCCCCTCGGGTACCGCGATGCAAAGCGCCAAGTCAAGATGAATGGAAAATCCTCTAGCGCACCCCCTAACAAATTTTTTGCAGTTCCTGAGCAAACACAGACGTCTCGTGAAGGAAAGGGCATCCCAAACGCGCCAGGTTAGGTTATCTTTGCGCAAAATAACAACACGGCATGGGAATAACACGCGCGTTGCATTAACCAAGAACCATAGTTCGATACACGCCCCTCTGGGCCCATACTAGTTTTATTTTCTGATGCAGGAAAGGTAAAAAGCTAAACAAAGCGGCATTTCAGAAATCCGCGGGGGTGGGCCCTTAGCAGCGCCCGAGCCTAGCCAGACCCCTCCTCGCGCTTCATGGAGGCGCGGTAACGAGATGACCCGCTGCCTCCTTCGAAGTGGGCGCGGCGGCTGGTCGTAGCCGTCACTACTGGAGCTGTCACTGGAGGAAGAGTCGCCGTAGCTGGAAGAGATGTGGTCGCCGCTGAGGGCAGGCTTGCCCTCACCCTCGTCGCGACCATCACCAAGGCCGAGCACCTCCTCACCGTTGTTTGTCTCGAGGCAGCACTCGGCGCGGCCACCATCTTCCCCTAACACCCTCACGTAGAGGGTTGACCCACCGTCATACTTGAAGTGGAGCGAGCACCTCCTGCCCAGGCCGCGCGCGCGGGCGGACGTCTACCAGCTGTGGGCCAGGGCTATGTTGCCCATGGCGGAAGTCTCGACCGCGACCCAGGAGGCCTTGCTGCAGCAACCATCTACCTGCAACTAGAGCCCTCCTAGACCATGGGCCGGTAGTTCATCGACAAAGAAGCGCGGGAGCTGGAGTCAGTTGCCGGCCGGGTTCTCCGACCAGACAACGAACTCCGGCGACGCCTTCGCTGAATGGAAGCGCGGGCGGGGAGGCCTCGCCACCATCGTGCGCCTCCCCACATCAGCTGGACCGCCATGGTCGGGACGGTCCCCTCCGCGTGCCGCGGCGCCGCCTCGACAGTGGGCCACGGCGGGGGTCGCAGCGTGCTTGCACGGATGGCCGCGGCCGCGCTTGGGCGCCGAGGAACCGGGGCCCTCGCGAGGGGCCTTCCCCTTCTCGGCAGCAGAGAACTTCCTGTGTGGCGCCATCAGAAGCATTGCAAGCAATGAATCGAGCAAGCGAGGAAGAGATGGGCAACGGGGGCTCCGCCCCCTCCCCATTTATAGCAAGAGAAGGCCAACCGGCGTCTCCCATGATCGCAGGTAATGATGGTTTCCCTTGCATGTCACAGGGACTTGTCAAGTCAAGCAATCATCGGGGCAGCGTGGGGAAGTGGAGACGCCCACGTCCAATCAACTGCCACACGTCAACCAAGGCCGCAGGCTTTTGGGGCCCGCAGTGCTTCGAGCTTGACCCTTGGATTCGCCATGAAGCCAAGCCCGCACGCACCTTGGGCCCGGGGGCTACTGTCGGCATTCTGGGAACGGGGTCCCCAGACTTGCCTGCCTGCGGCCCGCGGCATGGCTGAGCCAGCAGGTCGTACGGCTCGTCTTCACCAACAAAGCATCCAAGACCCTCGCGAGGGGCCAAGCCTCACGAGGTGGACGACGCATGACCTCCTCTGGAGTGTCCTAGCTAGGCAGGCTCACGAGGAGCGGAGATATCAAGGCAAGGCAAACCTCATGAGGCTCTCGTGACATGAGCCATGACGATCGGCACGAGGCGGGCACCAGGAGGACGCTAGTGTGCGCAGCGTCCTTGTTTCCTCTTTGGTGCAAATGGGGCAAGCGCAGCCGCAAAGTACCGATGCATCAGGCAAAGGTTGCCATTCCGGTGCAACAAGACCAAGACCACGGACTGCAAGACGGAGGTCATCGTGGAGCCCAAAGCAGCGTCACCACCAGAGCTTTATGCAGGCGAAGACTACTTTTGTCAGGATAGCTTGTACTAGCTGTCCCCCTTCAAATTAGCCCGCCATTGTTGGCTCCCTTCCCTCTCGATATTTGGGAAGAGGACCAGGGCCTCTATGAATAGGACTAGCCAACACAGTGGAGAGAAGAACATCATCTGAGCTAGAGGAGATCATCAGAGATCGAGAGACACACCACAAGCTCTCACGCGCAAGAACACCTCAACCTCAGGAGGTTGTTCTCCCCTTGTATGGTTCATCATCAGCCCAAGAGGCAATCCACCACCACACTGGAGTAGGGTATTACACTACAACGGTGGCCCAAACCAGTATAAACCCCGTGTCTTTCTGTGTTGTGAGTTCGTCGAGTTCGTCTGCAAGATCTTAGTGAGCTAGAGCGTAGATCGGTAGGAGGGGAAGACTTCGCGCGCACCCCAGTGTTCGAACCTTAAGGGTTTGCCGGAGCCCCACATCCGATAGTCACAAAGCAAAACTCAAAGACTAGAACGTACTAAAGACTTTCATTCTACTAGATCAAGATATAACCAAAAGGATCGAACTAAGATAAATGATAAAAATAGAGATGTGATGGTAATATGATATCAGGCCACCTCCCCCAAGCTTGGCGCAAGCCAAGGTGAGTGCCCATACCCATGTACTCAAGTCTCCTTTTTCAAAGGTGGTGATGCAATGTTCTTGGCAATATTGCCCTTCAGGATGCGATTCTCCTCTTCAAGCTTTTGATTTTGCTGCTTGAGGTCCATATTCTCTTTGTGGGGTTTGCCTATGACAGTTAGAGCACCATCCACCCATGGATGCATCCTGGCTACGGGGGAAAAAGCAACACTCTTTTTCAAGTTATTATAAGAGATAAACTTAGCATTGTGTGGTTTAACTGAATCAGGCAGGACGGAGCTCGTGAATTCTTCGTGCCAGTCATCGGGTCGGGGAAGAGAAGTGACTTCTTGCTCCTCCACCATAGCGTCCACTCTTTTCAGGTCGGCTTCCATCTCTTCCTCCGTTGACCACCCAAAGTGTCCATCTTCGTTGTATGCTCTTGGATCCGGTGTCGGGTGAGAGACACGACTCTCCCCGACCAACTCTTGCAGACATCTTGTTCCAAATCTGCTGCAAAAATAGCTCGAAACAAGAACAGGAGAGATTGCCATGATATGGTGGTCAAAACCTTGGAGAGGTTATATAATGAATTTTTACCATGCATAAAAAGTATTCTAGGAGAAAATAGAGTCCGGAGGGCGCACGAGGTGGCCACAAGCTTGGGAGGCGCGCCCCCATGGCTTGTCGCCTCCTCATGCGCTATTCGGACTATGTGTTATTTTTCTAATTTTCAAAATTTTCCAAAACGGAGTAAAATTGCCATTGGAAAATTTTTGGAGTCGGTTTACTTACCGTATCACATACCTATTCTATAGCTTGTAACAATTCTTTGTGGAATAAGTTCAGTCTTATCATTAGGAACAACAGTAATACCCCCTTTCTTAGGGACACAATGAACAAGACTTACCCATCTACTATCAGCTATAGGATATATTATACCTGCTTCTAGAAGTTTTAATATTTCCATTCTTACCACTTCTTTCATCTTCGGATTTAACCGACGTTGGTGATCAACAACGGATTTAGCATCAGGTTCCATATTTATCTTGTGCTAACATAGAATGGGACTAATGCCCTTTAAATCATCAAGAGTATATCCAATAGCAGCTCGATGCTTCCTTAGAACTTCCAATAATCTTTCCTCTTCATGTTCTGAAAGGTTAGCACTAATAATAACAGGATATATCTTCTTCTCATCAAGATAAGCATATTTCAAAGTGTCTGGCAAATGTTTTAATTCAAACACAGGATCACCTTTAGGTGGAGGACGACCTCCGAGAGTTTCAATAGGCAAATTGTGTTTAAGCAGAGGACGTTGTTCAAAGAAAATCTTATCTATTTCATTTCTTTCATGCATATGTAAATCATTTTCATGGTCTAGCAGATATTGTTCTAAAGGATCGGTAGGAGGCACAACAATAGAAGCAATGCCAATTATTTCATCCTTACTAGGCAATTCTTTTTCATGAAGCTTTCTACTAAACTTGGAGAAATTAAACTCATGAGACTCATCACCAAAGCTAACACCGACAGTTTGTTTCTCACAATCTATTTTAGCATTAACGATGTTCAAGAAAGGTCTATCAAAGAAAATGGGGAAAATCATCTTGTGGGGAACCAAGAACAAGAAAATCAGTAGGGTATTTTATTTTCCCACACAAGACTTCAACATCTCTAACAATCCCAAGTGGTGCGATGGTGTCTCTATTAGCAAGTTTAATAATAGCATATCTTTTTTCTATTTCGGTGGGTGTTATGTCATTCATAATTTCTTGATATAAGGTAAAGGGAATAGAACTCACGCTAGCACCTATGTCACATAAACCATGATAACAATGATCTCCTATTTTAACTGAGACAACGGGCAAGCCAACAACGGGTCTATGTTTTTCCTCTTTATCAGGTTTGCCAATTCTAGTAGATTTATTAGAGAAGAAAATAACATGCCCATCTATATTTTCTTCCAGGAGATCCTTAACCATAGCAACACTAGGTTCTACTTTGATTTGTTCATCAGGTTTAGGTGTTCTAATATAAATTTTGTTAACCACGGTTGAAACTTTAGCATGTCCCTTTATTCTAACAGGGAAAGGTGGTTTCTCAACATAAGCAGTAGGAACAACTAGGTCAACATTATAAATTTTAGTTTCCTCCTTAGCTAGTACCGGTTCTTTAATTCCTTCTTTAATAGGCGGGTGATATTTAAACCACCTCTCCTTAGGGAGATCAACATGAGTAGCAAATGATCCACAAAAGGAGGCTACTACCTCAGAGTTAACTCCATATTTAGTGCTAAACTTTTGAAAAGCATCGGTATTCATAAAAGATTTAACACAATCAAACTTAAGCTTAATACCTGACTCTTTACCTTCGTCGAGTTCCCAATCTTCAGAGTTGCATTTAATTATCTCCAAAAGATTCCAGCAGAATTCAATAGTCTTCTTTATAAAAAGAACCAGCACAAGAAGTGTCAAGCATGGATCGATCATTATGAGAAAGCCGAGCATAAAAATTCTGGATAATAATTTCTCTTGAGAGCTCATGATTGGGGCATGAATATAACATTGACTTAAGCCTCCCCCAAGCTAGAGCGATACTTTCTCCTTCACGAGGCCAAAAATTATATATATAATTCCGATCATGATGAACTAGATGCATAGGATAATTTTTTTGGTGAAACGCCAATTTCAATCAATTACAATTCCAAGATCCAATATCATCGCATAGCCTATACCATGCCAATGCTTTTCCCTTCAAAGATAAAGGGAAAACCTTCTTCTTAACTTCATCTTCGGGTAAACCTGCAAGCTTAAATAATCCACAAATTTCTTCCACATATATCAAGTGCATATCAGGATGTTTGGTTCCTTCTCCTGCATAGGGATTAGCTAGCAGTTGTTTTATCATACCCGGAGGAATTTCATACTCAATATTTTCAGTAGGTGAAATAGGTTGAGGGGTGACTAATTGTGTTTCCGATCGAGGTGAAGATACCCCAAACAAACCCCTCAAAGGATTGTTTTCCATATTAACAAGTGACAATAAATTTCAGCATGTAGTGATAATTTTTCCTTACCAAGAGCGCTTCACTCCCCGGCAACGGCGCCAGAAAATAGCCTTGCTGGCCCAAAAGTATAGGGGATCAACTGTATCCTTTTCAATAAGTAAGAGTGTTGAACCCAATGAGGAGTAGAAGGAAATGACAAGTGGTTTTCAGCAAGGTAATGTCTGCAAGTGCTGAAATTGTAAGTAACAGAGTAGTTTGATAGCAAGATAATTTGTAATGAGCAAGTAATGATAGTAGTATCAAAAGAGCAGCAAGGTAGCTCAATCCCTTTGAGGCAATGGCAGGCCAAACCGGTCTCTTACAATAAGCAAAGCGTTCTTGAGGGTACACGAGAATTTCATCTAGTCACTTTCATCATGTTGATTCAATTCGTGTTTGCTACTTTGATAATTTGATATGTGGGTGGACCGGTGCTTAGGTGCTATTCTTACTTGAGCAAACCTCCTACTTATGATTAACCCCCTCGCAAGCATCCGCAACTACGAGAAAAGTATTAAGAATAAATTCTAACCATAGCATTAAACTTTTGGATCAAATCGGTCCCTTACGGAATAGCGCATAAACTAGGGTTTAAGCTTCTGTCACTCTCGCAACCCATCATCTAATAACTACTCCATAATGCATTCCCTTAGGCCCAAATATGGTGAAGTGTCATGTAGTCGATGTTCACATGACACGACTAAGGGAATCACAACATACATACTATCAAAATATCGAACACATATCAAGTTCACATGATTACTTGCAACATGATTTCTCCCATGACCTCAAGAACAAAAGTAACTACTCACAAGTGATAAACTTGCTCAAGATCAGAGGGGTATTGAATAGCATAATGGATCTGAACATATAATCTTCCACCAAATAAACCATATAGTGATCAACTACAAAATGTAATCAACACTACTACTCACCCACAAGCACCAATCTATAGTTCTGGTACAAAGATTGAACACAAGACATGAACTAGGGTTTGAGAGGAGATGGTGTTGTTGAAGATGTTGATGGATATTTCCCTCCCCAAGATGGGAGAGTTGTTAGTGATGATGATGACAATGATTTCCCCCTCCGAGAGGGAAGTTCCCCCAGCGGAATCGCTCCGCCGGAGGGCAAACGTGCTCCTGCCAAAGTTTCGCCTTGAGACGGAGGCACTCCGTCTCGAAAGTACTCCCCCTATTTTTTCTAGGTAAAAATGACTTATATACCAGAAGATGGGCACCAGAGGTGGGCCGAGGGGAGCACAACCCACCAGGGCGCGCCTGGGCTCCCTGGCGCGCCCAAGTAGGTTGTGCCCACCTGGTGGGGCCCCTCTGGTACTTATTGACTCCAATATTTCTTATATATTCCATAAAAAATCCTTGTGAAGTCTTAGCTTGTTTGGAGTTGTGTAGAGTAGGTGGCCTGACGTAGCTTTTCTAGGTCCAGATTTCCAGCTGCCGGAATTCTCCCTCTTTGTGTGTACCTTACATATTATGAGAGAAAAGGCATTAGAATTACTCCAAAAATCATTATTATGCATAAAACATCATAAATAACAGTAGGAAAACATGATGCAAAATGGACGTTCCTGACGTCTACTAAAATTACCAATTCTTTTGATATTCGTCACAAGACAAGAAAAACTTACGAGCATCTTTGAAAAGAGTAGGCTAATAAAAACCAGATTGTAATACCTTGTGCGCGGTTTGGTCTCCAGCGTGGTGTCCTCCATAAGCCTCAGAGTGACACTTGCATAGAATATGTCCTTGTTCATGCTCAGGTACACAACATCTAATAACACCATCTACTCCTTTATAAAGGTGTGGGTCACCCCATCAGTAATGTCTTAAATCATAGAAAAACTTTTTCTTTTGTTGCTATGTGAAACTAGGTGATATAAATTTAGCAACAATGTAATTAGCATAATCTGCATACTATGGAGTACTACGAGAAGCATTTACAATGGTTAATTGTTCATCAGGAAAACTACCATCAATAGGTAGTGGGTCATCAAGAATGTTTTCTAACCTAGACAAGTTATCTGCTATGGGGTTCTCAGTTCCTTTTCTGTCAATAATATGTAAATCAAATTCTTGTAGCAAGAGAACCCACCTAATGAGTCTAGGTTTAGCATCTTTCTTTTCCATAAGGTATTTAATAGCAGCATGATCGGTGTGAACAATTCCTTTGGAATCAACAATATAAGACCTGAATTTATCACAAGCAAACACAACTGCTAAAAATTCTTTTTCAGTAGTAGCCTTAATTCCTTTTAGCACTGTCTAGAGTTTTACTAGCGCAATGGATAACATTTAATTTCTTATCAACTCTTTATCCTAGAACAGCACCTATAGCATAATCACAAGCATCCCACATAATTTCAAAGGATGGGTTCCAATCAAGAGGTTGAACGATAGGTGCAGAAATTAAGGCTTTCTTAAGGATCTCAAATGCTTCTACACAATCATCATCAAAAACAAATGGAACATCTTTTGGCAAAATATTAGTGAGAGGACTTGAAATTCTAGGGCAGCCTTTAATAAAACTCCTATAGAAACTAACATGGCGAAGGAAACTTCTTATACCTTTGATATCTTTAGGACACGGATTTTTTTCAATAGCATCAACTTTAGCTTTATCAACTTCAATACCTCTTTCGGAGATTTTACCCCCCTGGACAATACCTTCATTAACCATAAAGTGGCACTTATCCCAATTCAAGACAAGATTAGTTTCTTCACATCTCTGTAAACATCGATTAAGGTTGCTTAAGCAATCATCAAAAGAAGTTCCGTATACGGAAAAATCATCCGTGAAAACCTCAACAATATTTTCACAGAAGTCAAAGAATATAGCAGTCATACATCTTTGAAAGGTAGGAGGTGCATTGCATAAACCAAAAGGCATGCGTCTATAAGCAAATGTACCAAAAGGGCATGTAAAAGTAGTTTTTTCTTGATCGTCTTGTAACACAGGTATTTGGGAAAACCTAGAGTATCCATCTAGAAAGGAAAAGTGTGTATGTTTTGATAGTATTTCTAGCATTTGATCAATAAAAGGTAGAGGTAATAATCTTTCCTAGTAGCTTTGTTTAATTTTCTAAAATCAATTACCATTCTATACTATGACAATTCTTTGTGGGATAAGTTCATTTTTATCATTAGGAACAATAGTAATACCTCATTTCTTAGGGACACAATGAACAGGACTTACCCATCTACTATCAGAAATAGGATAAATTATACCTACTTCCAGAAGCTTTAGTATTTCATTTCTTACCAAATCTTTCATCTTTGGATTTAATCGTTGTTGGTGATCAACAACTGGTTTAGCATCAGGCTCCGTATTAATTTTATGCTGACATAGAGTGGGACTGATGCCCTTAAGATCGTCAAGAGTATATCCAATAGCAGCATGGTGCTTCCTTGGAGTTTTCAATAATCTCTTTTCTTCATACTGTGAAAGGTTAGCACTAATAATAACAGGATATATCTTATTTCATCAAGATAAGCATATTTCAAAGTATCAGGTTATTGTTTAAGATCGAACACGGGATTTCTCTAAGGTGGTAGAGGATCTCCAAGAATCTCAACAGGAAAATTGTGTTTCAAGATAGGCATTTGTTTAAAGAATATTTCATCTATTTCATTTCTTTCATTCATAAACATATCATTTTCATGCCTGGCAAATATAGTTCTAAAGGATCAATAGGAGGCATGGCAATAGAAGCAAGACCAATAATTTCATCTGTACTAGGCAATTCTTTATCACGAGGTTTTCTACGGAATTTGGAAAAATTAAACTCATGAGACACATCCCCAAAACTTACACTAACAGTTTCTTTCTCACAATCTATCTTAGCATTAACAGTGTTCAAGAATGGTCTACCAAATATAATGAGACAAAAATCATCTTGTGGGGAACCAAGAACTAGAAAATTAGTAGGGTGTTTTATTTTCCCACACAAGACTTCAACATCTCTAACAATCCCAAGCGGTGTGACAGTATCTCTATTAGCAAGCTTAATGGTAACATCAATATCTTCTATTTCAGCGGGTGCAATATCATTCATAATTTCTTGATATAAAGTAAAAGGGATCACACTCACACTAGCACCCAAATCACATAAGCCATGATAACAATGATCTCCTATTTTAACAAAGACAATAGGCATGCCAACAACAGGTTTATGTTTATCTTTTTCATCGGGTTTAGCAATTCTAGTAGCTTCATCATAGAAATAAATAACATGCCTGTCGATATTATCAACCAAGAGATCCTTAACCATTGCAACATTAGGTTCAACTTTAATTTGTTCAAGGGGTGTAGGTGTTCTTGTATAACTCTTACTAACCACAGCTGAAGCTTTAGCATGTTCTTTTATCCTAACAGGAAAAGGTGGTTTCTCAACATAAGCAGTAGGAATAACTGGATCAACATTATAAGTAATGGTTTCTTCTTCAGTTTTAATGGGTTCTACTTTCACTTTGATGGGAGGAGGATGTTTAAACCACTTCTCTTTAGGGAGATCAACATGAGTAGCAAATGATTCACAAAAATAAGCTACTATCTCAGAGTCAAGTCCGTATCTTCACGAAAAATATCGGTATCCATAAAAAGATTTAACACAATCAAACTCAAGGTTTATACCTGACTCCTTACCTTTGTTGAGCTCTCAATCTTCAGAGTTGAGTTTAATTCTCTCCAAAAGATCCCATTTAGATTCAACAGTCTTCTTCATAAAACAACCAGTACAAGAAGTATCGAGCATGGATTGATCATTACGAGAAAGTCGGGCATAAAAATTCTGAATAATAATTTCCCATGAGAGCTCATGATTGGGGCACGAATGTAACATGGACTTAAGTCTCCCCCAAGATTGAGCGATGCTTTCTCCTTCACGAGGCCAAAAATTATATATATAATTCCGATCACGATGAACCAGATACATAGGATAAAACTTCTGATGAAATTCCAATTTCAATCAGTTGTAATTCAGGCTCCAATATCATTGCATAGCCTACCATGTCAATGCCTTTCCTTCAAAGATAAAGGTAAGACCTTATTATTGACTACATCCTCGGGTAAACCTACAAAATTAAATAATCCACAAACTTCATCCACATAGATTAGATGCAAATCAGGATGTAGTGTTCCATGTCCTGCATAAGGATTAGCTAACAGTTTCTCTATCATACCCGAAGGAATTTCAAAATAAATATTTTCAGTAGGTGCAGTAGGTTGGGGATCAACTCTTTGTCCTTTGGTCGAGGTGAAGATACACTGAACAAGCCCCTCAAAGGATGATTTTCCATAATGACAAGTGACAGTAAATTACAACATGTAATATAAATTTTTCATTACCAAATTCCACACACCAGAAGTGCTTCACTCCCCGACAATGGCACCAGAAAAGAGTCTTGATGACCCACAAGTATAGGGGATCAATAGTAGTCCTTTAGATAATTAAGAGTGTCGAACCCAAAAAATGACAAGCGGTTTTCAGCAAGGTGTTTTCTGCGGGCAATGAAATTATCGGTAACAGATAGTTTTGTGATAAGATAATTCATAACGGGTAACAAGTGTAGCAAAGGTGAAGCAAGGTGGCCCAATCCTTTTTATAGAAAAGGATAAGCCTGGAGAAATTCCTATATAAAGCAAAGTGCTCCAGAGGACACATGGAATTATTGTCAAGTTAGTTTTCATCATGCTCATATGATTCGCGTTCGTTACTATGATAATTTGATATGTGGGTGGACCGGTACTTGGGTATTGTCCTTACTTGGACAAGCCTCCCACTTATGACTAACCCCTCTCGCAAGCATTCGCAACTACGAAAGAAGAATTAAGATAAAACTAACCATAACATGAAACATGTGGATCCAAATAATCCCCTTATGAAGCAACGCATAAACTAGTGTTTAAGCTTCTGTCACTCTAGCAATCCATCATCTACTTATTACTTCCCAATTCCTTCACCTAGGCCCAAATCATGGTGAAGTGTCAAGTAGTCAATGTTCACATAACACCACTAGAGGAAAGACAACACACATCTCATCAAAATATCGAACGAATACCAAATTCACGTGATTACTTATAACAAGACTTCTCCCATGTCCTCAGGAACGAACGTAACTACTCACAAAGCATGTACATGTTCAAGATTGGAGGGGTATTGAATATCATTAATGATCTGAACATATGATCTTCCACCAAATTAACCAACTAGCATCATCTACGAGGAGTAATCAACACTACTAGTAACCCACAGGTACCAATCTGAGGTTTAGGGTCAAAGATTGAATACAAGAGATGAACTAGGGTTTGAGAGGAGATGGGGCTGCTGAAGATGTTGATGAAGATTGACCCTCCCTCGATGAGAGGGTCATTGGTGATAACGATGGCTTCGATTCCCCCTCCCGGAGGGAAGTTTCCCTGGCAGAATAGCTCCGCCGGAGCCCTGGATTGTTTCTGCTCAGTTTCCACCTCGAGACGGCGGCGCTTTGTCCCGAAAGCTTCCTTCTAATTTTTTAGGTCTAAACCTTTCATATAGCAAAACATGGGAGCCGGAGACCTGCCAAGGGGCCCACAAGCCCTGGGTGCGCGCCCCCAGGCTTGTGGCCACCTGGTGGGTCCCCCTCTGGTATTTCTTCGCCCAGTATTTTTATATATTCCAAAATAATTCTCTGTAACGTTTCAGGACATTTGGAGTTGTGCAGAATAGGTATATCAGATTTGCTCCTCTCTGGTCCAGAATTCCAGCTGTCGGCATTCTCCCTCTTCCTGTAAATCTTGTAAAATAAGCAAGAAAAGGCATAAGTATTGTACCATAATGTGAAATAACAGTCCATAATGCAATAAGTATCAACAAAAAAGCTTGATGCAAAATGGACATATCACCCCCAGGATGAACTCGGGCCCAGGTCGGCAGAGTGGCTCCACGATGGGGGTAGCCGGACACCGACGCCATTCCTTCCCCCTCAAGCACGACCCCTTTGGCCATCGCGCCCGCATCCGCAGGCTGAATTATGGCCGCGGCTGCTCGAGCCAGTGTAGGAGGACAATGGAGGGCGCCCACGCCCCTGGGGAGGCGCCCTGGGCCCGGCGGCGGACTTGCGAGGACGGCCTCGCCCCCTCGCCTGCTGCGGCTGCTCAGCTCGCTCCAGCGTCGCCTTCCCCTTCTCAGTGGAGGAAAACATCCGCAAGGGTACCATGCAGACGGCAATGATGGTGGGAGATTGAGAGGCGAGAAGACGGAGATTGGCCTGAGGGGTCTGTCCCCTCACACTTTTATTGCGATCAGAGCAGACCGGTCTATGCCCCTTCGCCTTCAGATCAATGATGGCCCTGTGGCATCCGCAAGCCTTTATGTTAGCCTGGGCAATCGACGAGGCATCATGGGGAAGTGGGGACGTCCCATGCCCTGCCGTGCGCCACGCATCAAGCTTGGCCCGTAGGCGGTTGGGTCCCGTGTCGCTTTGCCCCCTCTCTTCTCCTCCACCGTGAGCGGGGTCGTGCGCACCGCAGGCTCAGGGGCTACTATTGGGCCCGTGGGACTGGGGATACCCAGGCCCATTGATACGTCTCCAATGTATCTATAATTTTTTATTGTTCCATGCTATTATATTATCAACCATGGATGTTTTATATGCATTTATATGCTATTTTATATGATTTTTGGGATAACCTATTAACCTAGAGCCCAGTGCCAGTTTCTGTTTTTTTCCTTGTTTTTGAGTATTGTAGAAAAGGAAAACCAACGGAGTCCAATTGACCTGAAATTTCACGGAGATTATTTTTGGACCAGAAGAAGCCCACGGAGTATCGGAGATGGGCCAGAAGAGTCTCGAGGCACCCACGAGGGTGGGGGCGCGCCCTACCCCCCTGGGCGCGCCCCAAACCTCATGGTCGCCTCGGGGACCCCCCTGACTTGTTCCCGACGCGAACACCTCTTATATATACCCAAACTTCCAAAAAGAAACCTAGATCGGGAGTTCCACCGCCGCAAGCCTCTGTAGCCACCAAAAACCAATCTAGACCCATTTCGGCACCCTACCGGAGGGGGGAATCCCTCTCCGGTGGTCATATTCATCATCCAATGCTCTCCATGACAAGGAGGGAGTAGTTCACCCTCGGGGCTGAGGGTATGTACCAGTAGCTATGTGTTTGATCTCTCTCTCTCTCTCATGTTCTTGATTAGGCACGATCTTGATGTATCGCGAGCTTTGCTATTATAGTTGGATCTTATGATGTTTCTCCCCCTCTACTCTCTTGTGATGAATTGAGTTTTCCCTTTGAAGTTATCTTATCGGATTGAGTCTTTAAGGATTTGAGAACACGTGATGTATGTCTTGCATGTGCTTATCTGTGGTGACAATGGGATATCACGTGATCCACTTGATCTATATTTTCGTGATCAACTTGCGAGTTCCGTGACCTCGTGAACTTATGCATAGGGGCTGGCACGCGTTTTCGTCTTGACTCTCCGGTAGAAACTTTGGGGCACTCTTTGAAGTTCTTTGTGTTGGTTGAATAGATGAATCTGAGATTGTGTGATGCATATCGTATAATCATACCCACGGATACTTGAGGTGACATTGGAGTATCTAGGTGACATTAGGGTTTTGGTTGATTTGTATCTTAAGGTGTTATTCTAGTGCGAACTCTATGATATATTGAACGGAAAGGATAGTTTCGTGTTATTTTACTACGGATTCTTGAATAGATCGATAAGAAAGGATAACTTTGAGGTGGTTTCGTACCCTACAATAATCTCTTCATTTGTTCTCCACTATTAGTGACTTTGGAGTGACTCTTGTTGCATGTTGAGGGATAGTTATATGATCCAATTATGTTATTATTGTTGAGAGAACTTGCACTAGTGAAACTATGAACCCTAGGCCTTGTTTCAACGCATTGCAATACCGTTTGTGCTCACTTTTATCATTAGTTACCTTGCTGTTTTTATAATTTCAGATTACAAAAACCTATATCTACCATCCATATTGCACTTGTATCACCATCTCTTCACCGAACTAGTGCACCTATACAATTTACCGCTGTATTGGGTGTGTTGGGGACACAAGAGACTCTTCGCTATTTGGTTGCAGGGCTGCTTGAGAGAGAACATCTTCATCCTACACCTCCCACGGATTGATAAACCTTAGGTCATCCACTTGAGGGAAATTTTCTACTGTCCTACAAACCTCTGCACTTGGAGGCCCAACAACGTCTACAAGTAGAAGGTTGTGTAGTAGACATCAAGCTCTTTTCTGGCGCCGTTGCCGGGGAGGTTAGCGCTTGAAGGTATATCGTTAGATGTTGAAATCAAATCTTTTTGTTTCTTGTTTTATCACTAGTTAGTTTATAAAAGAAAGTTACAAAAAAACATGGAATTGAGGGTGCCTCATATGCTTCATCTTTTTAATGTCTTCCGTGAAAATAAGGATTCCGATGATTGTGCTCATTTGCTCGAGAAAGAATGCATTAGAATGTTTGGCACTAAATATTTGAATGATGAGCATGATTGCAATATTGTTAGTATGAATTCTTTGAATATCCATGATGCTAATGATATGCAAAGCCACAAGCTTGGGGATGCTATGTTTGCTGAAGATGATATTTTTTGTCCCCCAAGTTTTGATGAGCAAATTTATTATGATGATAGCATGCCTCCTATTTATGATGATTATATTGATGAAAGTGGGTTTGGAAGAGTGTCAACTTTAGGAAGTAATGATCCCACTATTTTGGAGGGTGTTGAATCTTATTGTGATAATTATGAAAGTGGGTTTGGAGAGGTCATGACTTGAGTTAATGTTAATCCCACTATTTTGGAAGAGTGTCAACTTTGCATACATGTGGATCATGTTAAGAATATGTTTTGTGATAGATATATTGTTGAATTTTCTTATGATCCTACATGTAATTATTATGAGGGAGGAATATATGCTCGTAGGAATTGCAATAATATCAAGTTTCCTCTCTACATGTTGAAAATCTTGAAGCTATGCTTGTTTTGCCTTCCTGTGCTAGTTGATTATTGTTCCCATAAGTTGTTTGCTCACAAAATCCCTATGCATAGGAAGTGGGTTAGACTTAAATGTGCTAGTCATATTCTTCATGATGCTCTCTTTATGTTTCAATTCTTATCTTTTATATGAGCATCATTGAAATCATCATGCCTAGCTAGGGGCGTTAAACGATAGCGCATGTTGGGAGGCAACCCGAGTTTATTTTTGTTATTTACTTTTTGTTCCTGTTTAGCAATAAATAATTCATCTAGACTCTGTTATGATTGTGTTTTTTATGTTTTAATTAGTGTTTGTGCCAAGTAGAACCTTTGGGAAGACTTGGGTGAAGTCTTTGCGATCTTGCTGTAAAAAACAGAAACTTTTGCGCTCACGAGATTAGCTGTCATTTTTTACTGGAGAGTGAGTTTAGGTTGATTCTTTTTGCAAATTATTAATATACAAATTACTCAGGCCCACCAATTTATTTCAGAATTGTTGGATTGACAGAATTATTCTAATGATACAGATTACTACAGACTGTTCTGTTTTTGACAGATTCTGTTTTCATTGTGTTGTTTGCTTATTTTGTTGAATCTATGAGTAGTATCGGAGGGTATGAACCATAAAGAAGTTGGAATACAGTAGATATTACACCAATATGAATTTAGAATGAGTTCACAACAATAACTAATTGGTGATTTATTTTCTTATACTTACGGAGCTTACGAGTTTTCTGTTAAGTTTTGTGTTGTGAAGTTTTCAAGTTTGGGGTAAAGATTCGATGGACTAGGGAATAAGGAGTGGCAAGAGCCTAAGCTTGGGGACTCCCCGGATGGCATCCCCACTTTCGTCTTCATTCATCGGTAACTTTACTTGGAGCTATATTTTCATTCACCACATGATATGTGTTTTGCTTGGAGCATCATTTTATTTTATTTTGTTTTGCTTGCTGTTTGAATAAATTTCCAAGATCTGAAATTCTTAAATGTTAGAGTCTTCACATAGTTGCATAATTATTCGACTACTCATTGATCTTCACTTATATCTTTTGGAGTAGTTTGTCGTTTGCTCTAGTGCTTCACTTATATGTTTTTAGAGCACGACGGTAGTTTTATTTTGAAGAAATAGATGAACTCTCATGCTTCACTTATATTATTTTGAGAGTCTTTTAGAACAGCATGGTAATTTACTTTGGTTATAAAATTAGTCCTACTGTGATGGGCATCCAAGATGGGTATAATAAAAACTTTCATATAAGTGCATTGAATACTATGAGAAGTTTGATACTTGATAATTGTTTTGAGATACGAAGATGGTAATATTAGAGTCGTGCTAGTTGAGTAATTGTGAATTTGATAAATACTTGTGTTGAGGTTTGCAAGTCTCGTAGCATGCACGTATGGTAACCGTTGTGTGACAAATTTGAAGCATGAGGTGTTTCTTTGATTGCCTTCCTTATGAGTGGCGGTCAGGGACGAGCGATGGTCTTTTCCTACCAATATATCCCCGTAGGAGCATGTGCGTAGTGCTTGGTTTTTGATGACTTGTAGAATTTTGCAATAATTATGTGAGTTCTTTATGACTAATGTTGAGTCCATGGATTATACGCACTCTCACCTTTCCATCATTGCTAGCATCTTCGGTACCGTGCATTGCCCTTTCTCACCTTGAGAGTTGGTTCAAACTTCGCCGGTGCATCCAACCCCCGTGATATGATATGCTCTATCACACATAAACCTCCTTATATCTTCCTCAAAACAGCCACCATACCTACCTATTATGGCATTTTCATAGCCATTCCGAGATATATTGCCATGCAACTTTCCACCGTTCCGTTCATCATGACATGCTTCATCATTGTCATATTGCCTTGCATGATCATGTAGTTGACATCGTATTTGTGGCAAAGCCACCATGCATAATTTATCATACATGTCACTCTTGATTCATTGCCCATCCTGGTACACCACCGGAGGCATTCATATAGATTCATATTTTGTTCTAGTAGCGAGTTGTAATAATTGAGTTGTAAATAAATAGAAGTGTGATGATCATCATTAATAGATCATTCTCCCAAATAAAAAAATAAAAAAGGGAGAAATGCAAATAAAAAACGAAAGGCACAAAAAAGGGACAATGCTACTATCCTTTTTTTCCACACTTGTGCTTCAAAGTAGCAACATGATCTTTATGATAGAGAGTCTCTTGTTTTGTCACTTTCATATACTAGTGGGAATTTTCATTATAGAACTTGGCTTGTATATTCCAACAATGGGCTTCCTCAAATGCTCTAGGTCTTCGTGAGCAAGCAAGTTGGATGCACAACCACTTAGTTTAGCTTTCATACATTTATAGCTCTAGTGCATCCGTTGCATGGCAATCCCTAATCCTTGCATTGACATCAATTGATGGGCATCTCCCTAGCCCGTTGATTAGCCGCGTCAATGTGAGACTTTCTCCTTTTGTCTTCTCCACATAACCCCCATCATTATACTCTATTCAACCCATAGTGCTATATCCATGGCTCACGCTCATGTATTACATGAAAGTTGAAAAAAGTTTGATATTACTAAAGTATGAAACGATTGCTTGGCTTGTCATCGGGGTTGTGCATGATGAGAGCATTCTTGTGTGACTAAAATGGAGCATAATCAAACTATATGATTTTGCAGGGATGAACTTTCTTTGGCCATGTTATTTTGAGAAGACATAATTGCTTTGTTAGTATGCTTGAAGTATTATTATTTTCATGTCAATATTAAACTTTTGTCTTGAATCTTTTGGATCTGAATATTCATGCCACAATAAAGAAGATTACATTGATAAATATGTTAGGTAGCATTCCACATCAAAAATTCTGTTTTTATCATTTACCTACTCGAGGAAGAGCAAGAATTAAGCTTGGGGATGCTTGATACGTCCCCAACATATCTATAATTTTTGATTGTTCCATGCTATTATATTATCAACCTTGGATGTTTTATATGCATTTATATGCTATTTTATATGATTTTCGGGACTAACCTACTAACCTAGAGCCAAGTGCCAGTTTTTGTTTTTTCCTTATTTTTGAGTATCGCAGAAAAGAAAAACCAAACGGAGTCCAATTGACCTGAAATTTCACGGAGATTATTTTTGGACCAGAAGAAGCCCATGGAGTATCGGAGATGGGCCAGAAGAGTCCCGAGGCACCCACAAGGGTGGGGGCGCCCTACCCCGTGGGCGCGCCCTGATGACCCACAAGTATAGGGGATCTATCGTAGTCCTTTCGATAAGTAAGAGTGTCGAACCCAACGAGGAGCAGAAGGAAATGATAAGCCGTTTTCAGCAAGGTATTCTCTGCAAGTACTGAAATAAGTGGTAACAGATAGTTTTGTGATAAGGTAAATTGTAACGAGCAACAAGTAACAAAAGTAAATAAAGTGCAGCAAGGTGGCCCAATCCTTTTTGTAGCAAAGGACAAGCCGGAACAAGCTCTTATAATAGGAAAAGCGCTCCCGAGGACACATGGGAATATCGTCAAGCTAGTTTTCATCACGTTCATATGATTCGCGTTCGATACTTTGATAATTTGATATGTGGGTGGACCGGTGCTTGGGTGCTGTTCTTACTTGAACAAGCATCCCACTTATGATTAACCTCTATTGCAAGCATCCGCAACTACAACGAAAGTATTAAGGTAAACCTAACCATAGCATGAAACATATGGATCCAAATCAGCCCCTTACGAAGCAACGCATAAACTAGGGTTTAAGCTTCTGTCACTCTAGCAACCCATCATCTACTTATTACTTCCCAATGCCTTCCTCTAGGCCCAAATAATGGTGAAGTGTTATGTAGTCGACGTTCATATAACACCACTAGAGGCTAGACAACATACATCTTATCAAAATATCAAACGAATACCAAATTCACATGACTACTCATAGCAAGACTTCTCCCTTGTCCTCAGGAACAAACGTAATTACTCACAAAGCATATTCATGTTCAAAATCAGAGGGGTAATAATATGCATATAGGATCTGAACATATGATCTTCCACCAAATAAACCAACTAGCATCAACCAGAAGGAGTAATCAACACTACTAGCAACCTACTAGCACCAATCCCGGACTTTGAGACAAGAATTGGATACAAGAGATGAACTAGGGTTTGGAGATGAGATGGTGCTGGTGAAGATGTTGATGGAGATTGCCCTCTCCCGATGAGAGGAGCATTGGTGATGACAATGGTGATGATTTCCCCCTCCCGGAGGGAAGTATCCCCGGCAGAACAGCTCTGTCGGAGCTCTAGATTGGTTTCGCCAAGGTTCTGCCTTGTGGCGGCGGAGTCTCGTCCCGAAAAGTTCCCACTTATTTTTTCTCATTGAAAGACTTCATATAGGAGAAGATGGACGTCAGAGAGCCACCAGGGGGCCCACGAGGTAGGGGGCGCGCCCTAGGGGGGCGCCCCCCACCCTCGTGAGCAGGGTGTGGGCCCCCTGGCCTTCATCTTTGGCGAGGATTTTTCTTTATTTATTTTAAGATGTTTCGTGGAGTTTCAGGACTTTTGGAGTTGCGCAGAATAGGTCTCTAATATTTGCTCCTTTTCCAGCCCAGAAATTCCAGCTGCTGGCATTCTCCCTCCTTATGTAAACCTTGTAAAATAAGAGAGAATAGCCATAAGTATTGTGACATAAAGTGAAATAGCAGCCCATAATGCAATAAATATCGATATAAAAGCATGATGCAAAATGGACGTATCAACTCCCCCAAGCTTAGACCTTGCTTGTCCTCAAGCGAAAAGCCTATAACAATAAATATGTCCTGATGTTTAGAGGTAGAGGCGTCGATAAAAATAAAATACGGACATGAAGGCATCATGATTATTCTCATAACAGTAACATATATAGATTTTGTCATATGATTACTTATGTTCAAGTGATGATCTACTCACAATGCAAAAGTATAAATCATAAACCTTATTGGGCTCCAACAAACTATAATCTCAGTCATTGAAGCAATTGCAATCTATCATAACATCGGAAAGAGTCTATGTCAGAGCTAAAAAGCAAGTCCACATACTCAACTATCATTTAGTCCTTCATAATTGCTAACACTCATGCAATACTTGTGGTTATGAAGTTTTAATCGGACACAGAGAAAGATAGGGGCTTATAGTTTTTCCCCACAACCTTTTACCTCAAGGGTAATGTCAACAATAATGGTTCATGCTCCCCTACATCCAATTAGATATATATATCATGTTCTTTCCAACATGCTGAGCTTGCCAAAGGATAAAATGAAAAGGAAAAGGTGAAGATCACCATGACTCTTGCATTAGGTAGAAGATAATAATAGAAGATAGGCCCTTCGTAGAGGGAAGCAGAGGTTGCCATGCGCTTTTATGGTTGGATGCATAAAAATCTCAATGAAAAAGAACATCACTTTATATTGCCCCTTGTGATATGAACCTTTATTATGCAGTCCGTCGCTTTTATTACTTCCACATCACAAGATCGTATAAAGCTTATTTTTCCCACACCAATCAATCATACATATTTAGAGCAATTTTTATTGCTTTGCACCGATGACAACTTACTTGAAGGATCTTACTCAATCCATAGGTAGATATGGTGGACTCTCATGGCAAAACTGGTTTAAGGGTATTTGGAAGCACAAGTAGTATTTCTACTTGGTGCTGAGAATTTGGCTAGCATGAGGGGAAAAGGCAATCTCAACAAGTTAGAGGATCCATTACAACATACTTTATCTCAGATATAAGAAAGACATAACTCATTACATTGTCTTCCTTGTCCAACATCAACTCTTTAGCATGTCATATTTTAATGAGTGTTCCCAATCATAAAAGATGTCAATGACAATATATCTATATGTGAAAACCTCTCTTTCCTTATTACTTCCTATTAATTGCAACAATGACCAAAGCTATGTCTGCCAACTCCCAACAACTTTTAATCATCATACTCTTTCTATGTGAAGTCATTACTCTCAATAAGATCAATATGAACTTTTTGTTTCTTTTTATTCTTTTTCTCTTTTCTTTTATTCACCCAAGATCATGGCAAAATAATCAAGCCCTTGACTCAACACTAATCTTTATTATATATAGCTCATGGACTCGATTACATAGAGAGATCAAAAAGCAAAACTCAAAACTAGATCATGCCATAAACTTTATTCTACTAAATCAAGATACTACTAATAGGATCGAACTAAGAAAAATGATAAAGATAGGAGTTGTGATGGTGATACGATACCGGGGCACCTCCCCCAAGCTTGGCAGTTGCCAAGGGGAGTGCCCATACCCATGTGATTATATCTCCTTTGTCGGTGAAGAAGGTGGTGGTGATGTTGACTTAGTTGATGGCTTAGGCTTCTCCCTTAATTTGCGCTTGAGGACAGCATTTTGATCCCTCAAATTATCAATCTCCCACTCCAGGGTTAATATCTTTTTGCATAGGTCCTGCTTATTTTCTTGCAAGAGAGGAAAAGGGATAAACTCGAACTTGGGTTTCTTTACCCTATCAGGGAGACTTGACTTTTTGAACTCCACGTGCATGTCCCCAGGTTGAGATAATGGTGTTTCATATTCTTCTGAGCTCGTCTCCTCCTTCCCCTTGGGTTCATAGTCCTCTTCTTCCTCTGTGGTCCATCCATCGTGTTCCACATCTCCATAGACCTTTGGATTTGCTAAGTAATCATCCACATAGCTTTCTCCTTCCGAATCCTGGGAAGACATGTTGATTTAATCTGCAATGGGACAGATCGAAACGAAAATAGAGGATATTTGCGTGATACGGGAGTCAAAACCTTCGGGAGGTTATATAATGAATTTTTACCGACCAAAATACGTATTGTACAAGAAAACGGAGTCCGGAAGGCACACGAGGTGCTCACGAGGTAGGGGGGCGTGCCCAGGGGGTAGGGCGCGCCCACCACCCTCGTGGGGACCTCGTGTCCTTCCCGGACTACTACTTATTTTTCTATTTTTCTAAATATTCCAAAACGGAGAGATATTGCCTTAAAAATTGTTTTGGAGTCGGTTTACTTACCGTACCACATACCTATTCCTTTTCGGGGTCTGAAACGTTCCGGAAAGTGTCCCTTATGTATTCCTCCGGGGTTACGGTTTCAATAATATTGGTTTCAACATTTATGGGATTACCTGAGATATAATGTTTGATTCTTTGACCGTTTACCACCTTCAGATTTGTGCCCTCGAAGTTGTTCATTTTTATGGCACCGGAACGATAGACCTCTTCGATGACGTAGGGGGCTTCCCATTTAGAGTGAAGTTTTCCTGCAAAAAATCTTAAACGAGAGTTGTATAGCAATACATAATCACCTACATTAAAATCACATTTTTGTATCATTTTGTCATGCCATCTTTTAACTTTTTCTTTAAACAACTTGGCATTTTCATAAGCTTGGGTTCTCCATTCATCAAGTGAGCTAATATCAAATAACCTCTTCTCACCGGCAAGTTTAAAATCATAGTTGAGCTCTTTAATAGCCCAATATGCCTTGTGTTCTAGTTCGAGAGGTAAGTAACACGCTTTTCCATAAACCATTTTATACGGAGACATGCCCATAGGATTTTTGTATGCAGTTCTATAAGCCCATAATGCATCATCAAGTTTCTTAGACCAATTCTTTCTAGACCTATTAACAGTCTTTTGCAAAATTAATTTGAGCTCTCTATTGCTCAATTCTACTTGACCACTAGACTGAGGGTGATAAGGAGATGCAATTCTATGATTAACATCATATTTAGCAAGCATTTTACGGAAGGCACCATGAATGAAGTGTGAACCACCATCAGTCATTAAATATCTAGGGACTCCAAACCTCAGAAAAATAACTTCTTTAAGCATTTTAATAGAAGTGTTATGATCAGCACTACTAGTTGGAATAGCTTCTACCCACTTAGTAATGTAATCAACAGCAACTAGAATATGTGTGTATCCAATAGAGGCAGGAAAAGGTCCCATATAACCGAAGCCCCAAACATCAAATGGTTCAATAACAAGTGAATAATTCATAGGCATTTCTTGACGTCTACTAATATTACCAATTCTTTGACATTCATCACAAGACAAGACAAACTTACGGGCATCCTTGAAGAGAGTAGGCCAACAAAAACCAGATTGCAATACCTTATGTGCAGTTCTATCTCCAGCTTGGTGTCCTCCATAAGCCTCGGAGTGACACTTGCGTAGGATCTGTTCATGTTCATGCTCAGGTACACAACTTCTAATAACACCATCTACTCCTTCTTTATAAAGATGTGGATCATCCCAAAAGTAATATCTTAAATCATAGAAAAACTTTTTCTTTTGTTGGTATGTGAAGCTAGGTGGTATAAACTTAGCAACAATATAATTAGCATAATCAGCATACCATGGAGTACTACAAGAAGTACTTATAACATTTAATTGTTCATCAGGAAAGCTATCATTAATAGGTAGTGGGTCATCAAGAATATTTTCTAACCTAGACAAGTTGTCTGCAACGGGGTTCTCAGCTCGCTTTCTATCAACAATATGCAAATCAAATTCTTGTAGCAAGAGAACCCATCTAATAAGTCTAGGTTTAGCATCTTTCTTTTCCATAAGGTATTTAATAGCAGCATGATCAGTGTGAATAGTTACTTTAGAATCAACAATATAAGATCTGAACTTATCACAAGCAAATACAACTGCTAAAAGCTCTTTTTCAATAGTAGCATAATTTGTTTGAGCATTGTCTAGAGTATTACTAGCATAATGAATAACATTTAATTTCTTATCAACTCTTTGCCCTAGAACAGCACCTACAGCATAATCACTAGCATCACACATAATTTCAAAGGGTAAATTCCAATCAGGTGGCTGAACAATAGGTGCAGAGACTAATGCTTTCTTAAGTATTTCAAATGCTTCTACACAATCAGCATCAAAGACAAATGGTATATCTTTTTGCAATAAATTAGTCAGAGGCCGAGAAATTTTTGAGAAGTCCTTAATGAACCTCCTGTAAAATCCGGCATGACCAAGGAAACTTCTTATACCTTTGATATCCTTGGGACATGGCATCTTTTCAATAGCATCGACCTTGGCTTTATCAACTTCAATACCTCTTTCAGAAACTTTATGCCCCAAGACAATACCTTCATTAACCATAAAGTGGCACTTTTCCCAATTCAAGACAAGATTAGTTTCTTCACATCTCTGCAAAACTCGATCAAGATTGCTCAAGCAATCAACAAAAGAGGAACCATAGACGGAAAAATCATCCATGAAAACCTCACAAATCTGTTCACAAAAGTCAGAGAATATAGCCATCATGCATCTTTGAAAGGTTGCAGGTGCATTACATAAACCAAAAGGCATATGTCTATAAGCAAAAGTACCAAAAGGGCATGTAAAAGTAGTCTTTGATTGATCTCTAGCCGACACAGGTATTTGAGAGAAACCAGAATAACCATCTAGAAAGCAGTAGTGTGTATGTTTGGATAATCTTTCTAGCATTTGATCAATAAAAGGTAAGGGGTAATGATCTTTCTTAGTAGCCTTATTTAATTTGCAGAAATCAATTACCATCCTATAACCTATGATAATTCTTTGTGGAATCAATTCATCTTTATCATTAGGAACAACAGTAATACCTCCCTTCTTAGGGACACAATTGACAGGACTTACCCACTCACTATGAGCAACGGGATAAATTATACCTGCCTCCAGAAGCTTGCGTATTTCTTTTCTTACCACTTCTTTCATTTTAGGATTCAGACGTCGTTGAGGCTCACGAGCTGGTTTGGCATCTGCTTCCAAATTTATTTTATGTTGACATAGAGTGGGACTAATGCCCTTAAGATCATCAAGAGTATATCCAATAGCAGCACGATGCTTCTTCAGAGTTTTCAATAATCTTTCTTCTTCATGCTCTGAAAGGTTAGCACTAATAATAACAGGATATATCTTCTTTTCATCAAGATAAGCATATTTAAGATTATCAGGCAAAGGTTTAAGCTCAAACACGGGATAACCCTTGGGTGGAGGAGGATCCCCTAAAATTTCAACAGGCAAATTGTGTTGTAGAATAGGTTCCTGTTTAAAGAATACTTCATCTATTTCCCTTCTTTCATTCATGAACATATCATTTTCATGGTCTAGCAAATAGTGTTCTAAAGGATCACTAGGAGGTACGGAAATAGAAGCAAGACCAATAATTTCATCTTTACTAGGTAATTCTTCCTCACGATGTTGTTTACTAAATTTAGAGAAATTAAACTCATGAACCATATCATCCAAGCCAATAGTAACAACATTCTTTTCGCAATCTATCCTAGCATTAACAGTGTTCAAGAAGGGTCTACCAAATATAATGGGACAAAAGCTATCTTGTGGAGAAGTAAGAACAAGAAAATCAGCAGGATATTTAGTTTTCCCACACAAGACTTCAACATCTCTGACAATTCCAATTGGTGAAATAGTATCTCTATTGGCAAGTTTAATTGTGACATCAATACCTTCTAACTCAGCAGGTGCAATTTCATTCTTAATTTCTTCGTATAAAGTATGTGGTATAACACTAGCACTTGCCCCCATATCACATAAGCCATGATAACAATGATCTCCTATTTTAACAGAAATAACAGGCATGCCTACCACAGGTCTATGTTTATCTTTATCACAAGGTTTAGCAATTCTAGCAGTTTCACCTTCGAACTGAATAACATGCCCATCAATATTATCAGACAAGAGATCTTTAACAATAGCAATATTAGGTTCTACTTTAACTTGCTCAGGAGGTGTATACGTTCTAATATTGCTTTTACGAACAACAGTTGAAGCTTTAGCATGATCCTTTACTCTAACAGGGAAAGGTGGTTTCTCAACATAAGAAGTAGGAATAATAGGATCATTATAAGTGACAGTCTTTTCTTCAACTTTAATAGGTGCAGCTACTTTTACTTCTATGGGAGGATGATATTTAAACCACTTCTTCTTAGGGAGATCAACATAAGTAGCAAAAGATTCACAGAAAGAAGCCACTATCTCAGAGTCAAGTCCATATTTAGTGCTAAACTTACGGAAAATATCGGTATCCATAAAAGATTTAACACAATCAAACTTAGGTGTCATACCTGACTCCTTACCTTCGTCGAGGTCCCAATCTTCAGAGTTGCGTTTAATTCTATCCAATAAATTCCATCTGAATTCAATAGTCTTCATCATATTGTTATCAGAAAGCCGAGCATATAAATTTTGAATAATCATTTCTCTTGAGAGCTCATGATTGGGGCATGAATATAACATTGATTTAAGCCTCCCCCAAGCTTGAGCGATGCTTTCTCCTTCGTGAGGCCAAAAATTATATATATAATTGCGATCACGATGAACAAGATGCATAGGGTAATACTTTTGATGAAATTCCAACTTCAATCTTTTATAGTCCCATGATCTCATATCATCACATAGCCTATACCATATCAATGTGTCTCCCTTCAAAGATAAAGGGAAGACCTTCTTCTTAGAAACATCATCGGGTATACCTGCAAGCTTAAATAATCCACAAACTTCATCCACATATATTAAGTGCTCATCAGGATGCTTCGTTCCATCTCCTGTAAAAGGGTTAGCTAGCAGTTTTTCCATCATACCCGAAGGAAATTCAAAAGGAGTTTCATTTTCAATAGGTTCAGTAGGTGGAGGAGCAACTCTTTTCTCTACTGGACGGGGTGAAGATACCCTGAACAAGCCCCTCAGAGAATTACTTTCCATAGTAACAAGTGACAGTAAATTTCAGCACACTATATAAATTTTTCCTTACCAAATTCCACCTACCAAAGGTGCTACACTCCCCGGCAATGGCGCCAGAAAAGAGTCTTGATGACCCACAAGTATAGGGGATCAATCATAGTCCTTTCGATAAGTAAGAGTGTCGAACCCAACGAGGCGCAGAAGGAAATGATAAGCGGTTTTCAGCAAGGTATTCTCTGCAAGTACTGAAATAAGTGGTAACAGATAGTTTTGTGATCAGGTAAACTATAACGAGCAACAAGTAACGAAAGTAAATAAAGTGCAGCAAGGTGGCCCAATCCTTTTTGTAGCAAAGGACAAGCCGGAACAAACTCTTATAATAGGAAAAGCGCTCCCGAGGACACATGGGAATATCGTCAAGCTAGTTTTCATCACGTTCATATGATTCACGTTCGATACTTTGATAATTTGATATGTGGGTGGACAGGTGCTTGGGTGTTGTTCTTACTTGAACAAGCATCCCACTTATGATTAACCTCTATTGCAAGCATCCGCAACTATAACAAAAGTATTAAGGTAAACCTAACCATAGCATGAAACATATGGATCCAAATCAGCCCCTTACGAAGCAACGCATAAACTAGGGTTTAAGCTTCTGTCACTCTAGCAACCCATCATCTACTTATTACTTCCCAATGCCTTCCTCTAGGCCCAAATAATGGTGAAGTGTTATGTAGTCGACGTTCACATAACACCACTAGAGGCTAGACAACATACATCTTATCAAAATATCAAACGAATACCAAATTCACATGACTACTCATAGCAAGACTTCTCCCTTGTCCTCAGGAACAAACATAATTACTCACAAAGCATATTCATGTTCAAAATCAGAGGGGTAATAATATGCATATAGGATCTGAACATATGATCTTCCACCAAATAAACCAACTAGCATCAACTACAAGGAGTAATCAACACTACTAGCAACCTACTAGCACCAATCCCGACTTTGAGACAAGAATTGGATACAAGAGATGAAGTAGGGTTTGGAGATGAGATGGTGTTGGTGAAGATGTTGATGGAGATTGCCCTCTCCCGATGAGAGGAGCGTTGGTGATGACGATGGTGATGATTTCCCCCTCCCGGAGGGAAGTATCCCCGGCAGAACAGCTCTGCCGGAGCTCTAGATTGGTTCCGCCAAGGTTCCGCCTCATGGCGGCGGAGTCTCGTCTCGAAAAGTTCCCTCTTATTTTTTTCTCATCAAAAGACTTCATATAGGAGAAGATAGACGACGGAGAGCCACCAGGGGGCCCACGAGGTAGGGGGCGCGCTTTAGGGGGGGCGCCCCCCACCCTCGTGAGCAGGGTGTGGGCCCCCTGGCCTTCATCTTTGGTGAGGATTTTTCTTTATTTATTTTAAGATGTTCCCTGGAGTTTCAGGACTTTTGGAGTTGCGCAGAATAGGTCTCTAATATTTGCTCCTTTTCCAGCCCAGAATTCCAGCTGCCGGCATTCTCCCTCCTTATGTAAACCTTGTAAAATAAGAAAGAATAGCCATAAGTATTGTGACATAAAGTGAAATAACAGCCCATAATGCAATAAATATCGATATAAAAGCATGATGCAAAATGGACGTATCACGCCCCCCTACCTCGTGGCCGCCTCGGGGACCCCCCGCCTGACTTGTTCCCTATGCCAACACCTCTTATATATACCCAAACTTCCAGAAAGAAACCTAGATCGGGAGTTCCGCCGCCGCAAGCCTCTGTAGCCACCAAAAACCAATCTAGACCCGTTTCGGCACCCTATCGGAGGGGGGAATCCCTCTCCGGTGGTCATGTCCATGATGAGGAGGGAGTAGTTCACCCTCGGGGCTGAGGGTATGTACTAGTAGCTATGAGTTTGATCTCTCTCTCTCTCTCGTGTTCTTGATTAGGCACGATCTTGATGTATCGCGAGCTTTGCTATTATAGTTGGATCTTATGATGTTTCTCCCCCTCTACTCTCTTCTGATGAATTGAGTTTTCCCTTTGAAGTTATCTTATCGGATTGATTCTTTAAGGATTTGAGAACACTTGATGTATGTCTTGGATGTGCTTATCTGTGGTGACAATGGGATATCACGTGATCCACTTGATGTATGTTTTGGTGATCAACTTGCGAGTTCTTTGACCTCGTGAACTTATGCATAGGGGTTGGCACACGTTTTCGTCTTGACTCTTCGGTAGAAACTTTGGGGCACTCTTTGAAGTTCTTTGTGTTGGTTGAATAGATGAATCTGAGATTGTGTGATGCATATCGTATAATCATACCCACGGATACTTGAGGTGACATTGGAGTATCTAGGTGACATTAGGGTTTTGTTTGATTTGTGTCTTAAGGTGTTATTCTTGTACGAACTCTATGATAGATCAAACGGAAAGAATAGCTTCGTGTTATTTTACTACGAACTCTTGAATAGATCGATCAGAAAGGATAACTTTGAGGTGGTTTCGTACCCTACAATAATCTCTTCGTTTGTTCTCCTCTATTAGTGACTTTGGAGTGACTCTTTGTTGCATGTTGAGGGATTGTTATATGATCCAATTATGTTATTATTGTTGAGAGAACTTGCACTAGTGAAAGTATGAACCCTAGGCCTTGTTTCAATGCATTGCAATACCGTTTGTGCTCACTTTTATCATTAGTTACCTTGCTTTTTATATTTTCATATTACAAAAACCTTTATCTACCATCCATATTGCACTTGTATCGCCATCTCTTCGCCGAACTAGTGCACCTATACAATTTACCATTGTATTGGGTGTGTTGGGGACACAAGAGACTCTTTGTTATTTGGTTGCGGAGTTGTTTAAGAGAGACCATCTTCATCCTATGCCTCCCACGGATTGATAAACCTTAGGTCATCCACTTGAGGGAAATTTGCTACTGTCCTACAAACCTCTGCACTTGGAGGCCCAACAATATCTACAAGAAGAAGGTTGTGTGGTAGACATCACCCATCTGCATGTGAGCCATTGCGTGGCGCCATCAGAAGGCCCAACGAGGCCTAGTTTCAAGACTTCACAAGCAAGACCCTCACGAGGGCCCCCACCTCATGAGGCGAGCATTAGCAATGGTTGTCAAGTACCCTCGAGGGCTTCATGGGGGGCGGCCTCCCGAGGACCCTCATGGGGTGGACATCACTAGGCTCGCCACCCCGCCTCGCGATGCATGAGGGTGACGCGAGCCACAACGAGCGGAGCCAGGAGGGCGCCAGCGGGCGCAGACAAGGATGCTTTCCTCTTTAGTGCTAAGGAACAAGGATGGCATGCGGATTCCTGAGAGAATTGCCCAAAGGTTGTCGTTCCAGTGCTAGAAGACCAAGACCGCGGACGCGTCATGCCCAGAAGCTTTAGCAGGCGGAGACTGTTTTTGCCAGGATGAGTTGTACTCCTGTCCCCTTTCAAAATTGGCCGATGTGGCATCCCTTCCTGCCTAGAGTCTTCGAGGGAAGAGAATGAGGGCTAGTATAAAGATAGGCTAGTTTCCACTGGGTCGAGGGTCGAGTCCTGAGCCCTCGGGAGGTAGTTCATCCTTGTACTAGTTCATACTCATCCTCCCTCATGAGGCAATCCACCGCAAAGCATGAGTAGGGTCTTACACCGCAAGGTGGCCCGAACCTGGGTAAATCATCGTGTTCCGCCTTTCTTTCCTCTTGCTTGAGCATGCAGAAGCATTGCCGTGAGGCAGTGAGCAGCGAGTCGTAGCTTAGTGGAGCTCTTCGCACACACCCCAGTGTTCGAACCATTCCTTGGGTCCCTGGAGCCCTAATTCCGACAATACCCAGGAGTGGGCATGAAATGCTAAGTGCCGGAATCTCCCTGGCTTGATTGTAAGCTTGGGGGAGATTCGATTGCACTTTGTATTTTTACCTTCCTGTATTTCTTTCCTACGAGTCGAGATTAGCTTTCGGTCTTAACTTTCAATAAGGTTGAACTATTGATTTTCTTTTTGAATAAGGTATGATTATTTCTGATGAGTGTTTAGATGTCTTGATGTGTGAGATCATTATTGCTCCCTTGAGAACGTACAAGATGATGATTGTGATCCAAATAGTAGCACATAATTACTTGCATGATGATTATAAGTACTCCACATTGCAGTTCTGAAGTTTTTGAAAGGAGATGAAATGACTATATACGCTAGTTCGTTGGAGATTCAACTGATAAAAAGGGCAAGCGGAAAAATAAATAAATCCTCTTAAAATAAAAGGTGCTTTTACAAAAAGAGTTCTCCCGAGATTCATGTTTAGCTTGCATTTCACTTAAAAAGTGAGATAAGATCTTAACATGTTCCAATGACAAGAGACAATAATATCTAAAATAATGAATCTCTGAAAGAGAAGAGGATAAAGAACCCTCCGCTGCTTGCTCGGTTGAAACGATGATGAACTAGGGTATGAAGTTCTTACCTGTCCACAATAAAATTGGGTAACAACATGTGGATTCCTGCATGATCATTATCTTAGTGAAGATGAGCTATCATTTGTCATAATTCCTGTTATCCCTACCCGTTCCTATAACCAATGATGGACTCATGCTTATCTCATATCAGTATCTCATAAATATCAAGTTGACCTTGTTCTTTACAAGCTACGGTACTTGCTCAGGGACGAGCAAGACTTAAGCTTGGGGGAGTTAACGAGTCCAATTTATGTGATACTTTTGATCATTTTGTGCCTATATGGTGGGCTTTGTGAAATTTTACCACGTTCGCGCACCTCTTTTTGTTGATACCCCTCAGGTAATGCTTTTAGGACCATTTAGCACTTTATGGAATAAATACTAGGAAATGGTAATGTAATCATGTATTTAATGTGATAATCACCTTCCATAAAAGAATCAAGTAAGAAGGCCAAAGAAGGATTTGTCGCAATGCTTCCATAGCAGAAGACCGTGTTCCATACGACTGCGCCCGCTCGTATGGGTGGTTGTATGAGGTACCAACGCCACCGCCTGATCAACTACGTCCACCCCGTGAAATTGGGTCGGGGATTAGATGCCCAAAGAGACCAGAAACTCGTCCAGAAGGTAGAACCCTAGCCTCTGGAGCCCATCCATAGGAACGGATTGGCAAGGAGAAGGATACCATCTTCGTCACCAAGAACGGGGCAGCTACCAACATCATCACCACTATCATCATCATCATCCACACCTTTATCATTGTAACCTCAGGAACCCTAGTGGATCATCTTGTGTGTTATTCGAATCATTCGCTCATGTTTGTCATCGCCTCCATCATGATGTTTGTTGTGTCCATGTGTGAGTATACACCTGGTTCTCGGGATACGGATGAACCTTGGTATGAATAGGATTTGAATCATTATTTTGGATATGAGATCCTCTATTGAATGCTTAGTTTAATAACTTCGTGAATGTTGTGAAGGGGTCCCACTTAGCATTATAGCCTTATGGCCATGAAGTATATCATTGTCATTTTAAAGGGCTAGGACGTCAAGGTAATTTGAGGTGACAGTAAAAGCCTTTGCTCCTAACCTTTGCAACTGATAGGGGAATTATGGAGAACTGATGACCCACAAGTGTAGGGGATCTATCATAGTCCTTTCAATAAGTAAGAGTGTTGAACCCAACGAGGAGCAGAAGGAAATGATAAGCAGTTTTCAGTAAGGTATTCTCTGCAAGCACTGAAATTATCGGTAACAGATAGTTTTGTGATAAGGTAATTTTTAATAGGTAACAAATAGTAAAAGTAAATAGGGTGCAGCAAGATGGCCCAATCCTTTTTGTAGCAAAGGACAAGCCTGGAAAAACTCTTATATAAAGGAAAACGCTCCCGAGGACACATGGGAATTATCGTCAAGCTAGTTTTCATCACGTTCATATGATTCGCGTTCGGTACTTTGATAATTTGATATGTGGGTGGACCAGTGCTTGGGTACTGTCCTTCCTTGGACAAGCATCCCACTTATGATCAACCCCTATTGCAAGCATCTGCAACTACAACAAAAGTATTAAGGTAAACCTAACCATAGCATGAAACATATGGATCCAAATCAGCCCCTTACGAAGCAACGCATAAACTAGGTTTTAAGCTTCTGTCACTCTAGCGACCCATCATCTACTTATTACTTCCCAATGCCTTCCTCTAGGCCCAAACAATGGTGAAGTGTCATGTAGTTGACGTTCACATGACACCACTAGAGGAGAGACAACATACATCTCATCAAAATATCGAACGAATACCAAATTCACATGACTACTTATAGCAAGACTTCTCCCATGTCCTCAGGAACAAACTTAACTACTCACAAAGCATATTCATGTTCATAATCAGAGGGGTATTAATATGCATAATGGATCTGAACATATGATCTTCTACCAAGTAAACCAACTAGCATCAACTAGCATCAACACTACTAGCAACCCACAGGTACCAATCTGAGGCTTTGGGACAAAGATTGGATACAAGAGATGAACTAGGGTTTGAGATGAGATGGTGCTGGTGAAGATGTTGATGGAGATTGGCCCCCTCCCGATGAGAGGATCGTTGGTGATGACGATGGTGATGATTTCCCCCTCCTGGAGGGAAGTTTCCTCGGCAAAACAGCTCCGCTGGAGCCCTAGATTGGTTCCGCCAAAGTTCCACCTCATGGCGGCGGAGTTTTGTCCCGTGAGCTTGCTTATGATTTTTTTTCTCAATGAAAGACTCCAAATAGCCAAAGATGGGCATCAGAGGGCCACTAGGGGGTCCACGAGGCAGGGGGCGTGCCCAGGGGGTAGGGCGCGCCCCCCACCCTCGTGGACGGTGGGTGGCCCCCCTCTGGTACTTCTTTCGCCCAATACTTTTATATATATTCTGAAACGTGCTCCCATGAAGTTTCAGGACTTTTGGAGTTGTGCGGAATAGGTCTAATATTTGCTCCTTTTCCAGCCCAGAATTCCAGCTGCCGGCATTCTCCCTCTTCATGTAAACCTTGTAAAATAAGAGAGAATAGGCATAAGTATTGTGACATAATGTGTAATAACATCCCATAATACAATAAATATCAATATAAAAGCATGATGCAAAATGGACGTATCAACTCCCCCAAGCTTAGACCTCGCTTGTCCTCAAGCAAAAGCAGAAATCAAAAAATATGTCCACGTGTTTAGAGATAGAGGTGTCGATAAAAATAAAATACGGACATGAGGGCATCATGATCATTCTTAGAACAACAACATATATATATTGTCATATGATCTCTTATGCTAAAGTAACAATTCAATCATAATTTCAAGTATGAATCATAAACTTCATTGAGAACCAACAAACTCTAATCTCAGTCATTGAGGAAATTGCAATTTATCATAACATCATAAAGAGTCAATAAGAGCTTTTCAGCAAGTCCACATACTCAACCATCATTTAGTCTTTCACAATTGCTAACACTCACTCGATATTTATGGTTATGAAGTTTTAATCGAACATAGAGAAAGATAGGGGCTTATAGTTTTGCCTCCCAACCTTTTACCTCAAGGGTAATGTCAACAATAATAGTTCATGAAAACTCACATCCAATTAGCTATATATATCAGGATCTTTCCAACACATTGTGCTTGCCAAAGGATAAAATGTAAAAAGGAAAGGTGAAGATCACTGTGACTCTTTGCATGAAGTATAAGACAAGAATAAAAGATAGGCCCTTCGCAGAGGGAAGCAGAGGTTATCATGTGCTTTTATGGTTGGGTGCACAAAATCATAATGCGAAAGAACGTCACTTTATATTGCCACTTGTGATATAGACCTTTATTATGCAGTCTGTCGCTTTTATTTCTTCCACATCACAAGATCGTATAAAGCTTATTTTCTCCACACTAATAACTCATACATATTTAGAGAGCAATTTTTATTTCTTGCAATGATGACAACTTACTTGAAGGATCTTACTCAATCCATAGGTAGATATGGTGGACTCTCATGGCAAAACTAGGTTTAAGGATATTTGGAAGCACAAGTAGTATCTCTACTTGGTGCATAGAAATTGGCTAGCATGAGAGGGAAAGGCAAGCTCAACATGTTGGATGATCCATGACAATATAATTTATCTCAGATGTAAGAAAACATAACCCATTACGTTGTATTCCTTGTCCAACATCAACTCTTTAGCATGTCATATTTTAATGAGTGCTCACAATCATAAAAGATGTCCAAGATAGTATATTTATATGTGGAAACCTCTCTTTCCTTATTATTTCCTATTAATTGCAATGATGACCAAAAACTATGTTTGTCAACTCTCAACAACTTTTATTCATCATACTCTTTATATGTGAAGTCATTACTCTCCATAAGATCCATATGATCTCTTTATTTATTTTTATTCTTTCTCTTTTATTTTATTCCCTCGAGATCATGGCAAAATAACCAAGCCCTGGACTCAACACTAATCTTTATTATATATAGCTCACGGACTCGATTACATAAAAGGATCATAAAGCAAAATTAAAGACTAGATCATACTAAAACTTTGTTCTACTAGATCAAGATATTACCAAATGGATCGAGCTAAGAAAAATGATAAAGATAAAAGTGATGATGATACGATACCGGGCACTCCCCCAAGCTTGGCAGTTGCCAAGGGGAGTGCTCATACCCATGTGTTTATGTCTCCTTCTTCGGGAGTGGTGATGATGGAGTTGTTGATGATGTAGGCTTGTCGTCCATCTTCCAAGGCATAGGCTCACCATCATAGAAGGATGATCGAGTCTCCGGGATCCTCAAATCTGCAGCCAAACTCATCCCCTTGAATCCATATTCATACTCACAGTTTTGGTTTTGCAGGTCATAGATCTGGGCTTGGAGGCGCTCGATTTTCTCGTGAAGCTTGAAGATGGCCTCCCCAATGTTCTTGTCATCCAGCTTGTGGTAGTTGGTGAACTCCATGATCATTATATGATTGGAGTCGAGTCCTTCCCGGACTGCTTCTTATTTTCCTATTTTCTTAAATATTCCAAAATGGAGAAAAATTGCTATTAGAACTGTTTTGGAGTCGGCTTACTTACCGTACCACATACCTATTCCTTTTCGGAGTCTGAAACGTTCCGGAAAGTGTCCCTTATGTATTCCTCTGGGGTTACGGTATCAATAACATTAGTTTCAACATTTATGGGATTACCTGAGATATAATGTTTGATTCTTTGACTGTTCACCACCCTCGGATTTGTGCCTTCGAAGTTGTTGATTTTTATGGCATCGGAACGGTACACCTCCTCGGTAATGTAAGGACCTTTCCATTTAGAGAGAAGTTTGCCTGCAAAAAATCTTAAACGAGAGTTGTATAACAATACATAGTCACCTACATTAAACTCACGTTTTGTATCCTTTTGTCATGCCATCTTTTAACCTTTTCTTTAAACAGTTTGGCATTCTCATAACTCATAAGCCTGGGTTCTCCATTAATCAAGTGAGCTAATGTCAAAAAGCCTCTTCTCACTGGCAAGTTTGAAATCATAATTGAGCTCTTTAATGGCCCAATATGCCTTATGTTTTAGTTCAAGAGGTAAATGGCATGCCTTTCGATAAACCATTTTATACGGAGACATACCCATAGGATTTTTATATGCAGTTCTATAGGCCCATAATGCATCATCAAGTTTCTTGGACCAATTCTTTCTAGATCTATTAATAGTCTTTTGCAAATTAATTTAAGTTCTCTATTACTTAACTCTACTTGACCACTAGACTGTGCATGATATGGAGATGCAATTCTATGATTAACATCATACTTAGCAGATTTACGAAAAGCACCATGAATAAAATGTGAACCACCATCAGTCATTAAGTATCTAGGGACTCCAAACCTCGGAAAAATAACTTCTTTAAGCATCTTAATAGAGGTGTTATGATCAGCACTACTAGTTGGAATAGCTTCTACCCACTTAGTAATGTAATCAACAACAACTAAAATATGTGTGTACCCATTAGAGGAAGTAAAAGGTCTCATGTAATCAAAGCCCCAAACATCAAATGGTTCAATAACAAGTGAATAATTCATAGGCGTTTCTTGATGTCTACTAATATTACCAATTCTTTGACATTCATCACAAGACAAGACAAACTTGTGGGCATCTTTGAAGAGAGTAGGCCAATAAAAACCGGCTTGCAATACCTTATGTGCAGTTCTGTCTCCAGCATGGTGTCCTCCATAAGCCTCGGAGTGACACTTGCGTAGGATCTGTTCCTGTTCATGCTTAGGTACACAACGTCTAATAACACCATCTACTCCTTCTTTATAAAGATGTGGGTCATCCCAAAAGTAATGTCTTAAATCATAGAAGGACATTTTCTTTTGCTGGTATGTGATACTAGGTGGTATAAATTTAGCAACAATGTAATTAGCATAATCAGCATACCATGGAGCAGTATGAGAAGCATTTATCACAGCTAATTGTTCATCAAGAAAGCTATCATCAATAGGTAGTGGGTCATCAAGAACATTCTCTAACCTAGACAAGTTGTCTGCAATGGGGTTCTCAGCTCCCTTTCTATCAATGATATGCAAATCAAATTCTTGTAGTAAGAGAACCCATCTAATAAGTCTAGGTTTAGCATCTTTCTTTTCCATAAGATATTTAAGAGCACCATGATCAGTGTGAACAGTTACTTTAGAATCAACAATGTAAGGTCTGAACTTATCACAAGCAAATACAACTGCTAAAAATTCCTTTTCAGTAGTAGCATAGTTTCTCAGGGCATAGCCTAAAGTTTTACTAGCATATTGAATAACATTTAATTTCTTATCAACTCTTTGTCCTAGAACAGCCCCTAATAATCACTAGCATCACACATAATTTCAAATGGTAAATTCCAATCAGGAGGTTGAACAATAGGTGCAGAAACCAAAGCTTTCTTAAGTATTTCAAATGCTTCTACACAGTCATCATCAAAGACAAAAGGAACATATTTTTGTAAGAGATTAGTCAGAGGCCAAGAAATTTTAGAGAAGTCCTTCATGAACCTCCTATAAAAATTGGCATGACCAAGGAAGCTTCTTATACCTTTAATGTCCTTAGGACACTACATCTTTTCAATAGCACCAACTTTAGCTTTATCAACTTCAATACCTCTTTCAGAAATTTTATGCCCCAAGACAATACCTTCATTAACCATAAAGTGGCACTTCTCCCAATTCAAGACAAGATTAGTTTCTTCACATCTCTGCAAAACTCGATCAAGGTTGCTTAAGAAATCATCAAAGGAGGTTCTGTAAACGGAGAAATCATCCATGAAAACCTCAACAATCTTTTCACAAAAGTCAGAGAATATAGTAGTCATACATCTTTGAAAAGTAGCAGGTGCATTGCATAAACCAAAAGGCATACGTCTGTAAGCAAAGGTACCGAAAGGACAAGTAAAAGTTGTCTTTTCTTGATCCTCTTTTGACACAGGTATTTGAGAGAAACCAGAATAACCATCTAGAAAGCAAAAATGTGTATGTTTGGATAGTATTTCTAGCATTTGATCAATAAAAGGTAAAGGGTAATGATCCTTTTTAGTAGCTTTATTTAGTTTACGGAAATCAATTACCATTCTATAACCTGTAACAGTTCTTTGCGGGATCAATTCATCTTTATCATTAGGAACAACAGTAATACCTCCCTTCTTAGGGACACAATGAACAGGGCTTACCCACTGACTATCAGCAACGGGATAAATTATACCTGCCTCCAGAAGCTTCAGTATTTATTTTCTTACCACTTCTTTCATCTTAGGATTTAACCGTCGTTGGTGATCAACAACCGGTTTCATGTCTTTATCCAATTTTATTTTGTGCTGGCAAAGAGTGGGACTAATGCCCTTAAGATCATCAAGAGTATATCCAATAGCAGCACGGTGCTTCTTCAGAGTTTTCAATAATTTCTTTTCTTCATGCTCTGAAAGGTTAGCACTAATAATAACAGGATATATCTCTTTCTCATCAAGATAAGCATATTTAAGAGTATCAGGTAAAGGTTTAAGCTCAAACACGGGATCACCCTTGGGTGGAGGAGGATCCCCTAGGATTTCAACATGCAAGTTGTGTTTCAAAATAGGTCCCCCTTCTTTCATTCATAAACATATCATTTTCATGGTCTAGAAAATATTGCTCTAAAGGATCATTAGGAGGCACGGCAATAGAAGCAAGACCAATAATTTCATCTTTACTAGGCAATTCTTTATCATGGGGTTGTCTATGAAACTTAGAAAAATTAAACTCATGAGACATATCCCCTAAACCAACAGAAACAATATCCTTATTGCAGTCTATCTTAGCATTAACAGTATTCAAGAAGGGTCTACCAGAAATAATGGGACAAAAGTCATCTTGTGGGGAACCGAGAACAAGAAAATCAGCAGGATATTTAACTTTCCCACGCAAGACTTCAACATCTCTAACAATCCCAACGGGTGAAATAGTGTATCTATTGGCAAGCTTAATTGTAACATCAATTTCTTCTAACTTAGCAGGTGCAATATCATGCATAATTTCTTTGTATAAGGAATGAGGTATTGCACTTGCACTAGCACCCATATCAAATAAGCCATGATAGCAATGATCTCCTATGTTAATAGAAATAACAGGCATGCCTACAATAGGTCTATGTTTATTTTTAGTATTAGGTCTAGCAATTCTAGCAGCTTCATTATAGAAGTAAATAACATGCCCATCAATATTATCGGCCAAGAGATCTTTAACCATAGCAACAATAGGTTCAACTTTAATTTGCTCAGAGGGAGTACGTGTTCTAGTATTGCTCTTACGAACCACAGTTGAAGCTTTAGCATGATCCTTTATTCTAATAGGGAAAGGTGGTTTCTCAATATAAGCAGTGGGAACAATAGGATCATTATAAGTGATAGTCTTTTCTTCAACTTTAATAGGTGCAAATACTTATACTTCAATGGGATGATTATATTTAAACCACTTCTCCTTAGGGAGATCAACATGATTAGCAAAGGATTCACATAAAGAAGCTACTATCTCAGAGTCAAGTCCATATTTAGTGCTAAATTCACGGAAAGCATCGGTATCCATAAAAGATTTAACACAATCAAACTTGGGTGTTATACCTGACTCCTTACCTTCGTCGAGGTCCCAATCTTCAAAGTTGCGTTTAATTCTTTCCAATAAATCCCATTTGAATTCAATAGCTTTCATCATAAAAGATCCAGTACAAGAAGTATCGAGCATGGAGCGATTACTGAGAGAAAGCCGAGCATAAATTTTTTGAATAATAATTTCTTTTGAGAGCTCATGATTGGGGAATGAATATAACATTGACTTAAGCCTCCCCCAAGCTTGAGCGATGCTTTCTCCTTGGCGGGGCCAAAAATTATATATATAATTACGATCACGATGAACAAGATGCATAGGATAAAACTTCTGATGAAATTCCAATTTCAATCGGTTATAGTTCCATGATCCCATATCATCACATAGACTAAACCATGTCAATGCCTCTCCCTTCAAAGATAAAGGGAAAACCTTCTTCTTGATCACATACTTGGGCATAACTGCAAGCTTAAATAATCCACAAACTTTATCCACATAGATTAGGTGCAAATCGGGATGCAATGTTCCATCTCCTGTAAAAGTATTAGCTAGCAGTTTCTCTATCATCCCTGAAGGAATTTAAAAGTAAACATTTTCATTAGGCTTAGTAGGTTGAGGAGCAACTCTTTGATCTACTGGTCGGGGTGAAGATACCATGAATAAGCCCCTCAAAGGATTATGTTCCACAGTAACAAGTGACAGTAAATTTCAGCACACTATATAAATTTTTTCTTACCAAATTCCACCTACCAAAGGCGCTTCACTCCCCGGCAACGGCGCCAGAAAAGAGTCTTGATGACCCACAAGTGTAGGCGATCTATCATAGTCCTTTCGATAAGTAAGAGTGTCGAACCCAACGAGGAGCAGAAGGAAATGATAAGCAGTTTTCAGTAAGGTATTCTCTGCAAGCACTAAAATTATCGGTAACAGATAGTTTTGTGATAACGTAATTTGTAACCGGTAACAAATAGTAAAAGTAAATAAGGTGTAGCAAGATGGCCCAATCCTTTTTGTAGCAAAGGACAAGCCTGGACAAACTCTTATATAAAGGAAAACACTCCCGAGGACACATGGGAATTATCGTCAAGCTAGTTTTCATCCGTTCATATGATTCACGTTCGGTACTTTGATAATTTGATATGTGGGTGGACCGATGCTTGGGCACTGTCCTTCCTTGGACAAGCATCCCACTTATGATTAACCCCTATTGCAAGCAACTGCAACTACAACAGAAGTATTAAGGTAAACCTAACCATAGCATGAAACATACGGATCCGAATAAGCCCCTTACGAAGCAACGCATAAACTAGGGTTTAATCTTCTGTCACTCTAGCAACCCATCATCTACTTATTACTTCCCAATGCCTTCCTCTAGGCCCAAACAATGGTGAAGTTACATCAAAATATCGAACGAATACCAAATTCACATGACTACTTATAGCAAGACTTCTCTCATGTCCTCAGGAACAAACTTAACTACTCACAAAGCATATTCATGTTCATAATCAGAGGGGTATTAATATGCATAATGGATCTGAACATATGATCTTCCACCAAGTAAACCAACTAGCATCAACTACAAGGAGTAATCAACACTACTAGCAACCCAAAGGTACCAATCTGAGGCTTTGGGACAAAGATTGGATACAAGAGATGAACTAGGGTTTGAGATGAGATGGTGCTGGTGAAGATGTTGATGGAGATTGACCCCCTCCCGATGAAAGGATCATTGGTGATGACAATGGTGATGATTTCCCCCTCCCGGAGGGAAGTTTCCCCGGCAGAACAGCTTCGGCGGAGCCCTAGATTGGTTCCGCCAAGGTTCCGCCTCGTGGCGGCGGAGTTTCGTCCCGTGAGCTTGCTTACGATTTTTTCTCAACGAAAGACTCTATATAGCCAAAGATGGGCATCAGAGGGCCACCAGGGGGCCCATGAGGCAGGGGGCGAGCCCAGGGGGTAGGGCGCGCCCCCACCCTCGTGGACGATGGGTGCCCCCCCCCCTCTGGTACTTCATTCGCCCAATATTGTTTATATATTCTGAAACATTCTCCCGTGAAGTTTCAGGACTTTTGGAGTTGTGCAGAATAGGTCTCTAATATTTGCTCCTTTTTCAGCCCAGAATTCCAGCTGTCGGCATTCTCCCTCTTCATGTAAACCTTGTAAAATAAGAGAGAATAGGCATAAGTATTGTGACATAATGTGTAATAACATCCCATAATGCAATAAATATCAATATAAAAGCATGATGCAAAATGGATGTATCAAGAAGCCTTCGAGAGGCCGCGTCCATGGGGTAAACACTTAATTGTCGCAAATGCCTCTATGGTTGATTCGTCAATGGCATCCCTTAGAGGTACCTAGACCCCTTATCCGTGAAAGACTTCGTGGAATAATCATATTAGCTTGATCGAACAAAAAGTGATTTGTCCCACAAAGACTTCTATTTCTATAAATCATATGATTGCTAAATGGAGTACACAAAGCATTTAGTACTAAACCTGTAGCGCCCAAGATGCGATTCTATCCCAATCACGTGATTAATTCATGATTGGGGCACAATCGCATTTCGAGCGCATAGCAAGGTGGATATCATTACAACATACCATGTACTGAATAGATGAGAATACAAGATAAAGGCATACACTCGCCACAAGCTACAATATGAATAGAACAGTTCATCAATACATAGCAATCATCATACAGAAAAGCATGATCTGACTACGGATGAAATCAAACGAAAAAGAAGAACGACATCCACCCTACTAATTGTAAGTGCATCTAGTGCCACCCCTAGTTGGTTTTGGAGTATTGACGACAAACCTAGTTGAGGGACTAATGTGTCTGTGAGAATTGCAGGATAACACAGGTAGAAGTCCCTCATTGATTCAGATTTACTACCAGAGATGACCCCTAAAACTTTATGAAGACATTGAAGTCAAAGGTGGTATATGAAGATATTCACATTGAATACTATGACAAGAGAAGACACGATATGAAGCCTATGGGGCTCGAAGACCTAGATCTTTCGTAGTTCTTTTTCTTTTATGTTGAGTCATAGGAACCACTGTACTGTTAACTGGGGTCCAAGAGAACCAGTCAGAATGACTGAAGTGATGCCTAAACCAGAAAACCTATGTCTTCGAGTGAAGACTATGAGAGCGAATCTTGTCCAGAGTCGGACAAGTCAGCTTTGCTTGTAGCCCAAGTAAAGTTGCAGTGTGAGTTTGAAATCTGACTGTTGGAACACGTGTCAGTTCCTTAGTGACACAGGGTCATTTCGGACAAATCAGGTCGGGTTGCCAAGTGGCTATAAATAGCCCACCCCCTACAACCATAAACGGTTGGCTGCTCAGATTGAAAGTACGGCTTTTGTCATTTGAGAGCAACCCACCTCGAAGCCTTTGAGAGAGAATTCCTTGTGAGGATAAAGCCTTAACCACCCAGAGCCAGAGAGAATTGGGCATCACTTAAGTCTTCTTGTCTGTGTGATCTAAAGACTTATTACACTTGAGGACTGTGCATCCTCCAGCCGGTTAGGCGTCGCGTTCTGAGCATCCAAGAGACATTGTGGATTGTCGGTGAACGAAGTCTGTAAAGGTTTGGGAGTCTACCTTGAAGACTTAACAGAGTGATTGGGCGAGGTCTATGTGACCTTAGCTCAAGGAGAATACGGTGAGGACTGGGTGTCCTGAGCTGCGTGTTCAGGACTGTGTGTCCTAAGGTTTAAATACCTAGCCGCTCCAACCAGACGTACAGTTGTTACAGCAACTGGAACTGGTTCAACAAATCATTGTCTTCAACGAGTCACTTGTTTCATCTTCATTTCACTTTACTTACTGTTCCTCCTTGTGAAGTCATTGTATGTTTGCTCTATCATTTGTCTTCACTGAGTGACTGCGTGTTCTGTTTGGCTTCACAATATCTTCCTACCTGATCCTTACTACCTAGCTGCTATTAGTCTTTGTGCTTTCACTTCATTGAATACTTGACTATGGTTTGCCTAGTGTAGTCTACCTTCCGCTGCATGGTAATAGGTTTAATTTTATCGTTTGTCTTCAAAACTCCCAAGTTCTGAAGACTTTCATAAAAATCGCCTATTCACCCCCCCTCTAGTCGATATAACGCACTTTCAATTGGTATCAGAGCAAGGTGCTCCCTTGTTCTGTGTGATTCGGTTTAACCACCTAGAGTTTTAGCTATGTCGACTGCAGGGATAATTAAAGTCTCCGCTGCATGCCCCATCTTAGATGGAACTAAATATCCCTATTGGAAGAATAAGATGCGTATGCATCTTGAAGCCATTGACGTCGACCTATGGTATGTCGTCGAGAACGGCATTCCCAAGGCTGGAGAAGGTCTCACTGCTGCTGATGTCAAGAAATTCGTTCAACTGGACTCTACTGCCAAGAATATCATCTGTGGTCATCTGACCAAAGAACAGTATGGCCGTGTGAGTGCTTTGAAGACATCCAAGCTGGTCTGGGACTGGCTCTCCAAGGTCAATGAAGGCATCTCAACCTAGAGAGATCAGAGAATCAGTGTCCTTCGCAACCTCTTCAACCGCTTCAAGCGAAATGACAATGAGAATGTCCAGCACACATTTGACCGACTCACTGACATCACAAATGAGCTTCAAGCCCTCGGCGCCACTGAGATTACCAAACACGAAGTCGTCAAGACGCTGATGAGATCACTTGATAGTTCGTTTGACATCCTGGCCCTGATGATTCAAGAACGTCCTGATTTCAAGACACTCGATCCGTCTGACATACTTGAGAGGCTCAACACACATGAGTTTCAGCTTTCGGAGAAAAGAGAGATCTACGGTCCAAACTATGGGCGAACTCGTGCCTTGAAGGCAAAAGTTGTCTCCTCATCTGAAGAAGAATCTGACAGCAGTTTTGATGACCCTGAAGACATTGGAAGGGAACTTGCTATGCTTGTCAAGAAGTTCCAAAAATTCACCAAGAAGAAAGGCTTCAGAAAGTCTTCCCGATCAAGTTCAAGGAATGATGAAGCTCCAGCTCATGACTACAAGAAGAAAACATGTCACAAGTGCAAGAAACTTGGCCACTTCATCTCTGAGTGTCCACAGTGGGACAATGAGAACAAAAAGAAGAAGAAGAGCAAGGAATATGACTCTGACGACAAGAAGAAGAAGAAGAAATACTCAAAGTCTTCTTCCAAGTCTTCCTCAAAGTCTTCATCACACAAGAAGAGCTCATCTGGCAAGGCATGTGCGTTTGTTGGCAAGGAAATGGACTCAGAGGAGGAGTCTGCTTCTGAGGAGGCAGAGGTGGAGTCTGAGGAGGAATCCGACTCAGGCGTCGCAAGTCTGGCTACAGCATACGTTGCCAAGTCCATCTTCAACACTGAAGACAATGACTTCATCACCGACACCGATGCAAATGACAAGGACTACTCCGCTTCTATCTACTGCTTCATGGCACGTGGTGCCAAGGTAAACACACGCGCTACTCACTATCAAACATCTAGTGACGATGACTCTGATTGTGGTTCAAAACCTAGCTACAAAACACTTGCTAAAATTGCAACTGAACAACAGAAAGCTATGGAACATATTCAAAAACTGTTAGACAGAAGCGATGATCTGTTAGGTGCTGAAATGACTCGATCTGAATCCTTAATTGAAGACATAAAAAATCTTCACGTTAAGTATCAGGAACTTGGAAGTCGTCATGAAACTCTCTCAACAACTCATGAAAAGCTTTCCTATGATTATCTTCAAAGGAAGCAAGATCTTGAGAAATTGAGAGCGGTTCATGAAGATCTTCAAACGGAAAACGAGTCACTTCGCGCCAAACAGATCAGTACCGCTCAGGAAGGATTTGAACCACCATGTCTTAAATGCATTGAGCGTGATAATGCTACTTTTGTTGTTGAATGTTCTACTGCTACTGCTGTTGCAATATCTTCAACTGTTGATGCGGTAACTAACCCCTCTGCTGAGGATACCACCACTATTGCTGATGAGAATGCTAGGTTGAAGACATTGCTTGAAATAGGGATGTACAAAAGTCTTAAAGGGCATCAGACGCTATGTGATGTCCTGAAAAAGCAGATTCTGAACCGAAACCCTAGGAAAGAGGTGTAGGGTTCGTAAGGAAAATGAATGCAGATGGCTCTTACTGGAAACCTGAGCAGTACCCCAAAACCATGTGGGTTGCTATAAAGGAACCTTCAGCAGATCCATCCAATCTATCTGGCTTCACTTGTGCTAACCCCATTATCATTGATGAATCCTTTGATGCAAACTATATACTGTTTAAGAATCAGAATGGTGAAGTGTTTGCCAGGTACATTGGTACTAACTGCAGGAATGGACCGCCTATGAAGAAGATCTGGGTTCTGAAAAGGTGTCTGGAGAGTCTTCCTGTGAATGTCATCATGACACCTCACGTGAAGAAGACAAACCTCAGACCAAAGGCTTCATAAGGTCCAAAGGCTTCATATTGACAGAGGACTCACCTGAGTCGCACTAACGCAAATGTTTTGCAGGAAAATCATACTCAGGCATATGAATATGAGAGTGGTTCATCAAACCGCCATATTCATAAGACCAAGAACTATTCTGCTTATTCTTATAAGTACTATTGTCCGCGTGCAAGACTGTTTGCTAAGGCTTCAAAGCCAAAATTCTCAGATGCTGCACTTAGAATTATTGCTTCTAAGCCACCCTTGAAGATGTGGGTGGTTAAGAAGGCTTAACTCTCTTTTGCAGGGAAAGGTCTCCAGCAGAAAACCAAAATCGTCTGACGCTATTGCTGGGGACCTTAAACATCTTGTAGGGCGCAAGATAAAATGCCCAAATGGTCTTACTATGTACTTCGTACCTGAATCGCTTGCTACTCTCCCTATTAGTCCTAACCTGGATCTAAGCTTTCATAACCCACTGGTTCGTCAAATGTTTTTGCTTCACAATGCTCTTGGTGAAGCCTATCCCCCTAACTGCACTTTAGGGTACGACACCAGTGTCTTCAGAATGGATTATTGACAGTGGGTGTACAAATCACATGACTGGCAAAAGAAGTCTTCTTATGGACTCAACCTTACGTCCATCCGACAAGAGCCACATCACATTTGCTGACACTGGTAAAAGTAAGGTATTGGGTCTAGGTAGAGTTGCAATCTCAAGGGATCAACACATGGATAAAGTCATGCTTGTTGAATCCCTTGGCTTCAACTTAATGTCAGTCTCAATGCTTTGCGATTTGAACATGATCCTAATGTTTGGAAAATATCGTTGCCTTGTACTAATGGAATCTGACAAGTCTCTAGTGTTTGAAGGGTATCGAAAAGATGATTTGTACGTGGTAGATTTCTCAGCAGGGCCACAGCTTGCAGTATGTCTTCTAGCAAAGGCTTCAGAATGCTGGCTCTGGCATCGGAGGCTTGGACATGCTGGCATGAGGAACCTCCACACCCTTGCAAAGAAGAAGCATGTCATAGGCATCGAGGGCGTCAAGTTCAAGAAAGACCACTTATGCGGTGCCTGTGAAGCAGGGAAGATGACGAGGGCCAAACATCCCTCGAAGACAATCATGACTACTACTCAACCCTTCGAACTGCTTCACATGGATCTTTTTGGTCCCACTCATTACTCAACTCTAACTACTACTGCTTGCCTCTATGGCTTCGTTATTGTTGATGATTATTCTAGATATACTTGGGTGCACATAATTCTTTACAAGACTGAAGTGCAGGATGTCTTCAGACGCTTCGCCAATCGAGCTATGAACAATTTTGGTGCCAAGATAAAGCACATCAGAAGTGACAATGGCACTGAATTCAAGAACATTGGCCTTGATACATATCTTGATACCTTGAGCATCACACATGAATTCTCAGCCCCGTACACGCCATAGCAGAATGGCGTCGTCGAACGCAAGAACAGAACACTAATTGAGATGGCCAGAACGATGCTAGATGAATACAAGACCCCAAGAAAATTCTGGCCCGAAGCCATTTATACTGCATGCCATACAATCAATCGTGTTTATCTTCACAAGCTACTGAACAAGACATCTTATGAGCTTCTTACTGGCAAGAAGCCAAATGTCAGTTACTTCAGAGTATTTGGCGCAAGGTGCTGGATCAAAGACCCACATCACACCTCAAAATTTGCACCAAAAGCACATGAGGGTTTTATGCTTGGATATGGAAAGGATTCACACTCCTACAGAGTCTTCAATCTCTTTCATTACAAAGTGGTTGAAACAGTGGATGTGCAGTTCGATGAGACCAACGGTTCACAAAGAGAGCAGCTGCCAAATGTGCTAGATGAAGTTCCAACCAGTGAATCAATCAAGCTAATGGGAACTGGAGAAATTATACCTTCTGAAGCTCATCCTGAAGAAGAACTTATCATTTCAGCACCTGATCAACATGAAGACAATGCTCAGCCTGAAGACATTTCTTCCAACAACGACAATGAACAGCAACAGCAAAGTCTTCGCCCTGTACATCCTCGCGTTGCCAATGAAGTGCAGATTGAAAGAATAATTGATAGCATCAATGCACCTGGTCCACTCACTCGTTCAAGGGCAACTCAGCTAGCAAATTTCTGTGGGCACTTCGCATTCGTCTCAATATCAGAACCCAAGAAAGTTGAAGAAGCCTTCATGGAACCTGAATGGATTCAAGCTATGCAAGAAGAGCTTCAACAGTTTGACCTGAATAATGTATGGGAACTGGTTAAGCGTCCTGATCCACGGAAGCACAATATAATAGGCACCAAATGGATATACCGCAACAAGCAAGATGAGCATGGTCAAGTTGTCAGAAACAAAGCTCGTCTCGTTGCTCAAGGATATACTCAAGTGGAAGGCATTGACTTCGATGAAACATTTGCTCCTGTGGCTAGACTTGAAGCCATACGCATACTGCTGGCCTATGCAAATCATCATAACATACTTCTATATCAAATGGATGTGAAGAGTGCCTTTCTCAATGGCAAGATTGAAGAAGAAGTGTATGTTGCACAACCGCCTGGCTTTGAAAATCCAAAACATCCTGACATGGTATACAAGCTCAACAACGCACTGTATGGCCTCAAACAAGCCCCTAGGGCCTAGTATGACACACTCAAATACTTCCTGAAGAGCAAAGGCTTCATACCTGGTTCCCTAGATCCCACTCTTTTCACGAATACATATGATGGTGAACTGTTTGTGTGCCAAATATATGTGGATGACATTATCTTCGGCTGCACCAATCAGAAGTACAGTGAAGAGTTTGGATATATGATGCAAGAGCAATATCAGATGTACATGATGGGGGAGCTGAAGTTCTTCCTTGGTCTTCAAATACGACAACAACGAAATGGCATATTCATATCTCAAGAGAAGTATCTCAAAGATTGCCTGAAGAAGTTCAGTATGCAAGACTGCAAAGGCTTCACAACACCAATGCCAGCCAAACATCATCTGGGTCCTGACGACAATGGTAAAGAGTTCGATCAAAAGGTATACCGCTCCATGATTGGTTCTTTACTTTATCTATGTGCATCTAGGCCAGATATTATGCTTAGTGTTTGCATGTGTGCTCGATTTCAAGCGGCACCAAAGGAGTCGCATCACTTAGCTGTGAAGCAAATTCTTCGATATTTGGCTCACACCCCAACTCTAGGATTATGGTATCCAAAGGGCTCAGAGTTTGATCTGGTTGGATTCTCGGATGCTGATTATGCTGGTGACAAAGTTGATCGCAAGTCTACATCAGGCACATGTCACTTTCTGGGACGATCACTTGTATGTTGGTCTTCAAAGAAGCAGAACTGTGTATCTCTCTCCACTATTGAATCTGAATACATTGTTGTTGGATCTTGCTGCGCTCAACTTCTGTGGATGGAGCAAACACTCAAGGACTACGGCATTCATCTGAAGCAAGTGCCACTTTACTGCGACAACGAAAGCGCCATCAAGATTGCCAACAACCCAGTTCAGCACTCGAAGACAAAGCACATTGAAATTCGTCATCACTTTCTCAGAGATCATGTTGTGAAGGAAGACATTGATATCATACACGTCAACACTGAAGAGCAATTGGCAGATATCTTCACCAAGCCCTTGGATGAGAAGAGGTTTTGCAAGTTACAGTGTGAGCTAAATATCCTAGAATCCTCAAATGTCCTGTGATCAGGCACACATCCTAACCCATATGCATATTGATGACTTAGATGTGCAACACACGAAGTGAAGTATATCTTCAATCAATGAAGACATACATTCTAAGTGTGAATACATTAATGTGGAATTTGACTTCGGAGCGCCACGATAATTGTGCGCCGTGTCTGGGTCTAATACTTCCTATACGGTGGGTAACGCCACCACCAAACGTTCATATGTTTTGAAGTGTTTCACTCATGGCGTTACCTTGCAATGTCTTCACATTTGGTTTGGCTTCGAACTCAACATATTTTCATGATTATCTTCACTATGTTGATTATAGATGTATATATATATATATATATATATATATATATATATATATATATATATATATATATGCTAGTGTTCTGTCCTCTACAGCATTCACTTATAGCTATGTCTTCGTGTTGAATCTTTTGAACTAAGTGAATGTGATCGGACCCCAACTTCTCTATGCTTTCTATCTCAAACTCTATCTCTCCATGTCATATGCATTCTATTGAAATTGTCGAATGTCTTCTCTGCGTCCTTGTCAGCAGAAGATACAGAGACAACCATTAAGTCCATTTTCAATGCTCATTCCTCCACATGAAATCCGGAGAAGTAGGAACGACCACCTGACAATCCAGGCATGCGTGGGACGTGGAACAAACCCCAAAATTCCGCATAATGGCCACGTGTTCCTCAGATGCGAATCGCTAGGGGCACCTATGTAATAGCAAAGTGTCACCCCTGTGCCTATAAATACACACTCACAGCGGTCATTATCTCTTCTTCCACCCTCACACGAACCCTAGCGCCACCGCTGGCTCTTGACGACGCCGGCGACGAAGCGCTTCGCTGCCGCAACCTCTCCGACGCCGTCTTCACGCCGACCGCGGACATCGTCCTCTCCGCCGTTGCCGTAGGTGTCCTCCGTCGCCAAGTTAGGGCACGAAAGAGTGAACTGCTCGGCCTCATCTCCCACTCCATCTAGCAGTTCTCAGTGTGGTAAATAAAACTCCCTTTTTACAGCACCGTTGATCCTATTGATCTGTCACTTTCTACCACAAGCAGTTTCTATTCACACAAGCTAGATCTCTCTCATACTGCATCTCATAACATGCCTAGTATATTCACTTATGCTTCACAAAGTAGTTAGATTCCTCACTTGTACTGATCTGTGGGTTCGTACAAATCTGGAACCAACTTCTTATCTATGAGTGAATGTCTTCGCACGATGAGGTCAATGTCTTCTAAACTGATTTATCTTCAAAATCTTCTGAGAATGCATATGACCTCTTCCCCTTCCCTCGCACCTTAATGCTATCACAGGTACATGTCCGTGGGAGAATCCTTTGGTTCTCATAGTCTGCATTCATTTGCAGAATTCTTACAGCATCACATAAATTCTCCTGAAGCCAGTTCCTGTTGGTCCAGCAAGAGAAAGCCTTTGAAGCCTTTGAACGTCTTGAAGCCTTTCAAGTTAAAGTTTATGTCTTCAGAGAAAGCAGCAAGGAAGGGGGGCAGACAACGTCGTGGTGGAACATCCAGAGATCTGCCTGATGAACTCGCAGAAATGTATAAGACTGATCCTGAAGAGGATTATAGTCAGCGCAAGACCCGAATCCAATGGATTCGACGCTATTGGGCAGAACAATGGTTCAAATACCGCTTCACAACCCAAGAGTATGCTGAGAAAAGTGCCATCAAAAGACCATGGGGAGACATCTTATACAAGAACCTTCTACCCAGGTCCAGAGATGAAGCTATTGCCCAAAGCTTCTATCCATGCATGGTCCGTGGGCCACAGCCTGATGATGCACATCCGTCGTCACTACTATGGTGTCGTGACGACAATCTGTTCAAGCGCAACTTCCAGTTTGCCCAAAACTCAGCGAAGCAGAACAAGAAGAAATTTGGGTTAGACTTCAACCCTGGTCCCTCAGCACCAAGGGCAGATGGCACACGACATGCAGAACCCAATGTCATCGGTCCTTTCGCCAACCTTGAAGGCCTCATCACCCACATCTTGGTTCAAGGGACTGCAGTGAATGAGCCTGCGGCTGACACTGAGTCTGATGACGCGCCTGCAGTGCCGAAGCCAAAGCAGTTGAAGAAGCCAAAAGCTTCAAAACCAGCCCCTTCACCAAAAATCTCAAGGGCGAAGCCATTGGCAACTGCACCTCCTGAAGATAGTGTGCAGTCTGAAGATTTATCACGCGTCTCCAAGCCCCAGAAGGCCAAGATGACTCTGTCTCACACTGGCAAAGAGCTAACAGCTGCTGCCATCCTGTGCAATGACGACATTGATCTGTCAAGTGATGAAGATCTCGCAGATGACGCTCTTGACCAACTCATCAAGAGCAAAGAAGAAGCAGAAATCTTCAATGATCTGCCTCTCTTTGATGTCACCATCATCCACAACTTCATTGACGAGTGGTTTGACACGCCAAACATCAGCTTTGAAGATCTGCAGCTACCTATTGGCCTCAGTGTCGCCTTCCAAGGCGCCATTGCTTCAGAACTTGCTATTGCCCAGCGCATTGTTGAACTGAAGCAGAAAATTGACTATGAAAAGGCTCATTTCAAGAAGCATATGGCCAAGCTCAGCATGCAAGAAGTGAAGAACTTCAAGACAATGATGCACGAGCTCAAGGAAGCCTTTGTGAAGAAGCGTGCAGAAGCTCAGGGTTCGCATGAGCGCATGAAGACTCTGGCTGACAGATGTGTGCAAGCCTATAATGAGGCTGAGAAGCGCAAAGCACTTGGGCGTCCTGGCATCGACCCCAGGATGGCTGCAAAGAAGAAGAAGAAGCCTGCTAGGGCTGAAACTGATGCACCAAGGCAAGAAGCAGTTCCAATTGTCTTCCCAACAAGAATGACTGGCTCGAAGCCAAAGAGCCGATCAAAAGCTTCAGAGCTCAAGAAGACAAGAACTGCTGAGGCTGAAGCCAGGAAGAGGAAACACTCTGAAGACTCTCCTACTGCCCCCACCAAGAAAAAGTGAAAACCCAAGAAAGCTCGGGCTGCTCCCACAGAGCCCTTGATAGTTGAACCCATTTCTATGGTTCATCCTGACGCAGAACGTCAACTGACAGTTCATGAGCCTGCTTCCACAGAGGCTCCTGAAGCTGAAGACATTCCAGCAGCTGATCCCATCGCTGCTGAAGACATTGGTCATCATGACAATGTAGAAGATAATGTAGTCCTTCCTCAGTTAGAAAACAGCGAACTCATCAGCATTGGTCGTCCACTGACGCCAATTGCACAGGATGCTTCATGGGCGGATCGCCCACAAGAGGAAGAAGACTATGAGGCCCAACCCACTCCACCTCCACAGGTGTCGTCTGCGTTCCGCAGGCTTCGTAAAGGTCCAAGGCCTCAAATCTCTGCTGAAGACATCCCGGTTGCATCAGCCGCAGAAGAAGAAGTACCACAAGATCCCACTCTCCTGCTCCACCAAGAAGCAGTTCTCCAGGAGAACGTGCCTATGACAGACCCTCCAGCAAGTCAAGCGGAGGATGCAAATCCTGAGGCTGCCACAACCAACAACGAAGCTAATGTGGAGCCCTCCCCAGCAAAAGCTTCAGAAGACAGCGAAGCCACTGATCCCGCCACTTCTGTTCCTGAGTCTGCTGCCGGTCCCCAATTCAACTATCATGTTGAGCACATGCCTTAGGTCCAGAAGCCAATCCCAAGACTGCCAAGGTTTCTAGGTCCTGCATCAGCACCTGGCTCCTTCAACATCAATGGCTTCAGGGCAGACAACACGTTCTTCGATAGCTCCAGGAACCCCTACTCAAGGGAAAGGATATCATCTGATCGGTTCTGGAGCTATCCTCAGCGAAGCTATTACTCTTGCATTCTTTACAACCAAGGTCACATCTTCCCACACAAGCGCCTTGACATTGAAGCTATAGCTGGTCTGCCCTGTCTAGAAGAAGCGTTGGATTGCTTCAAGCAAGTGGGTCTGCTGCAATTTGTTACTGCTGAAGAGCATTGGAATGAAGAGCTGCTGCTACAATTCTATGCCACACTCCACATCAAAGGATACAACAGAGATCCAAAGACTTGGGTCCTGGAGTGGATGACTAGCAACGTTCATCATGAAGCCAATGCCTTTGACATCATTAAGCTCACTGGCTTGCCCACTCCTGGCGATCTCTTCGAGCAAGGCTGTCAGCTGCATGCTGAAGCTATTGAGAGCATCTTTCAGCGGCCAGAACCTAATATGAGTCAACTGCTCAGCATGATGAAGCCATTGCCTCAAGATGCTGCGTATCCCACAGAGTTCTTCGTTGAAGACCTTGAGTACCTGCCCAGAACCATCTATCACATCATCAGGCGAACTCTCTGGCCTATCAAAGGGCACTCTCCAAATGCCAAGCTTCAGGGTGCAATGAAGACTTTGGTCTTCTATATAATTCATGGCAAATGCTTCAATGCACAGGACTTCTTCATACGCCAACTTGCTGCATCAGGCATTGATCTGTTTGGTTTGAAGTTCTACGCCCCTTGGGTCATGCGGCTGATCAAGCTACACTCCGCCATCTCGTATCAGCCCTCAGCCCGCAACCATCGGATCTTCTTGCCTGACGTGGACATGTCTACTGAAGCCATATATTCTGAGCCTGCCAAGCAACCTCAAAGTCTTCAGAATGCAGAACATCAGAGTTTTACACAGAACGTTGAAGGCGTTGAAGCAGTTTCTCGGGTGTATCCTTTGGCTGGCACTACACGTGCACCACACCCTGCTTCCACTGAAGCCACTGACAGTGCCACTGCTTCAAGACCTAAGAAGCGCACTCGTGTTCTCAACGACCAAGAGCTTCTTGTGGCCCTACATCAGAAACAAGATAGGCATCATGACTGGCTGAAGCGTCAGATGAAAAGCCTCTTGGTGGATGTTAATCGCACTCGAAATCTTGCCACCAAGAATGCTTTCGTTGCCCATGAAACATGTCGCCGCACATGGAAAGGGCTAACGATGATGCTTTCTGAAGTTGATCTTCAAGAGGATGGCTTCACTGAGAGATTCAAGTTTGACTCCACACCTCCTCGAAGGGCTGTGCTGCTAGGAACTCCATCCCTTGAAGACGCTGAGTTCTCTTCCTCTGCTGCCACAGTCACTGCCAGAATTATTGAGGAAGAAGATGATGCTACTTCACCGCCACCTCCTTCAGCACCTCCAAGCTCTTCTGCACCGCCAAACAACACCAACAACCCTACTACTTCACCTACTCCTCATGGGAACGAGTAGAGGCTCTATGTCTTCAAACCTTTTTGGTCATTACTGACAAAAGGGGGAGAAGCATATGAGATTGATAGTCTTCAAGCGGGTCCATATGGGCGGGTGCCTTATATTTTGCTTCGTGCTTACACTCTCGTTTTTTTGCTACATTTGGTTCTTATGAGTTGTAACACTTAAACTAGATGGTCATCTGCTACTTATTTGCCACCTTATTTTGCGAAGATAAATTCCGCATGTGCGACGATAAATTCCGCACTTAGCTCATTCTGCAGACGTCCATTTTCCATTATGCATGTCATTATCTTCATATACCTTCACATGCATAGTGGATTGTCATCATAAGTTGAAGTGGATCTCCACAAGTACAACCTTCCATGTGCATTTGCATTCCAAAAGCAAATTAACTCATATGCACATCTTCAGGGGGAGCCCTTGCAACTTATGAAGACAATTCCTTATTCTTTACAATTTCACAGAATATATTCCCCGTCGAAAACTTCAACTAGTTTGTCATCAATCACCAAAAAGGGGGAGATTGTAAGTGCATCTAGTGCCACCCCTAGTTGGTTTTGGAGTATTGACGACAAACCTAGTTGAGGGACTAATGTGTCTGTGAGAATTGCAGGATAACACAGGTAGAAGTCCCTCATTGATTCGGATTTACTACTAGAGATGACCCCTAAAACTTTATGAAGACATTGAAGTCAAAGGTGGTATATGAAGATATTCACATTGAAGACTATGACAAGAGAAGACACGATATGAAGCCTATGGAGCTCGAAGACCTAGATCTTTCGTAGTTCTTTTTCTTTTATGTTGAGTCATAGGAACCACCGTACTGTTAAGTGGGGTCCAAGAGAACCAGTCAGAATGACTGAAGTGATGCCTAAACCAAAAAACCTATGTCTTCGAGTGAAGACTATGAGAGCGAATCTTGTCCAGAGTCGGACAAGTCAGCTTTGCTTGTAGCCCAAGTAAAGTTGCCGTGTGAGTTTGAAATCTGACCGTTGGAACACGTGTCAGTTCCTTAGTGACCCAGGGTCATTTCGGACAAATCAGGTCGGGTTGCCAAGTGGCTATAAATAGCCCACCCCCTACAACCATAAACGGTTGGCTGCTCAGATTGAAAGTATGGCTTTTGTCGTTTGAGAGCAACCCACCTCGAAGCCTTTGAGAGAGAATTCCTTGTGAGGATAAAGGCCTAACCACCCAGAGCCAGAGAGAATTGGGCATCACTTAAGTCTTCTTGTATGTGTGATCTGAAGACTTATTACACTTGAGGACTGTGCATCCTCTAGCCGGTTAGGCGTCGCATTTTGAGCATCCAAGAGACATTGTGGATTGCCGGTGAACGAAGTCTGTGAAGGTTTGGGAGTCTACCTTGAAGACTTACCAGAGTGATTGGGCGAGGTCTATGTGACCTTAGCTCAAGGAGAATACGGTGAGGACTGGCTGTCCTGAGCTGCGTGTTCAGGACTGGGTGTCTGGGACTGTGTGCCCTAAGGTTTAAATACCTAGCCGCTCCAACCAGATGTACAGTTGTCACAGCAACTGGAACTGGTTCAACAAATCATTGTCTTCAACGAGTCACTGGTTTTATCTTCACTTCACTTTACTTACTGTTCCTCCTTGTGAAGTCATTGTATGTTTGCTCTATCATTTGTCTTCATTGAGTGACTGCGTGTTCTGTTTGGCTTCACAATATCTTCCTACCTGATCCTTACTACCTAGCTGCTATTAGTCTTTATGCTTTCACTTTATTGAATACTTGACTATGGTTTGCCTAGTGTAGTCTACCTTCCGATGCATGGTAATAGGTTTAATTTTATCGTTTGTCTTCAAAACTCCCAAGTTCTGAAGACTTTCATAAAAATCGCCTATTCACCCCCCCTCTAGTCGATATAACACACTTTCACTAATCCCAAGCTCCCCTACCCGGAACCTATCCCTTGATCGAAGAAGGAGAACGCCAAACAAGCAAGCATCGCACTCGCGTCAGACCATCACATTACCTATACCTGCAACTATTTTTATAGTAATCTGTGAGCCACGAGGACTCAGCAATCCCATTACCATGGGTATCAAAACTAGCCAAGCTTAATGGGTATGGAATGGATAAGTGGTGAGGTTGCAGCAAGCGACTAAGCAATGTATGGTGGCTAACTTATGAGTACAAGAGTAAGATGAGAAACTATGCAAATGGTCGCCAATTAGTAATGATCAAAAAGTGATCCTGAACTACTTACATTCAAACATAACCCCACCATGTTCTCTTCTCGAACTCACTCGAAAAGAGACGAGCACGATTACGCATGCGGTTGGTATATTTTAATTGAGTTTAGTTCAAGTCCACTAACCGGATATTAACAAATTCCCATCTGCCACATAACCGTGGGCGCGGCTCTCGAAAGTTTAAACCTGCAGGGGTGTCCCAACTTAGCCCATGACAAGCTCACGATCTGCAGAGACAGTCCTCCATCTCGGGACCCTCCGATCAGACTCGAAATCCCGGTGCACAAGACATTTCGACAATGGTAAAACAAGTCCAGCAAAACCTCCTGACATGCCGACACCCTGATAGTAGCCGCGCGTATCTCGTCTCAGGCCACGATCGGATTGTCCAAACTTCCGGTAGGCCAAATCCAGAGTTTCCCATGGCGGTCACTGGCGGTTGACAGGTTTGGACCAACACTCATGAGGAGCACTGGCCCAGGGGTTGATTAAGAGTCCTCGGGTGCTAGCCGGTCCCTATGCAAGTTTTAGTTATTATTAGGCAAATGGTAAAACCAAGGTCGGGCCTTACTAGAAGAGTTTTATTCAAAGCGAACTATCAAGAGGGGCCCATAAACCCTCACCGCATTAGCGACGCAAAATCAAGGAACATAACACCGGTATGACGGAAACTAAGGCGGCAAGAGTGGAACAAAACACCAGGCAAAAGGCTGAGCCTTCCATCCTTTACCAAGTATATACGTGCATTAATTAAATAAGAGATATTGTGATACCCATGATATCCATGTCCCAACATGGAACAACCTGCAACTGCACCTGCAACTAGCAACGCTATAAGAGGGGCTGAGCAAAGCGGTAACGTAGCCAAACAACGGTTTGCTAGGATGATGGAAAAAAGGTTAGAGGCTATCATGGCAATTTGGGAGGCTTGATAAACAAGTGGTAGGTAGTGCGGCATAGGGATAGAATCAAGACAACTAGCAGAGCAAAGATAGTAGTGAGAGCCAAGGTGAAGGTCATCTTGCTTGAAATCCCACTAGGAAGAAGATCGAATCCATGAAGTAGTCGAACGAATCCTCACGATTGCAACGAAACAAGAACTATCGAGAAGAAGCACAACCAGAAAGAAGCAAACAACATGGTAAACAACCGTCACATAAACATGGCATGATGTACAATCAAGTATGATGCATGTCCGGTTTAATGAATCATGGCATGGCAAAGTGCAGAAACAATACTACAAGTTAAGTGGAGCTCAATATGCAACGAGTTGCATATTGACAAAACACCACATTCATGTATTTAGTTCGCTCTTGTTTATGAACAAGACAAGATTAAATGTTGGTTAACATGGCAAGAGGTGAAACATAAGTAAACTACACATTTAGGTATTTTAAATGAGGCTGGAAACAACAACAATAATTCCAGAAAATCCCCATATGCATATTTAGCAATTTAATGCAAACAATAATTTTAAGCTTTTTAAATGTTGTTATCATGATGCGATGACATGCACAAGTTTTATGCGATTTTTTTTGAAAAAGTTGACATGAGCATGTTATGAAGCATTTGGTCACAATGGCGGAACGGAAGGGGTGCCATGAAAACAATAATGGAAATGGTGCCACGGCAACATTTCCATAATCCGACAACTCATTGAGATACCGGTGCAAAGGAACAAGTATGAGATGTGCAGAACATGCTAGATATGGTGGGTGATCCCGGTTACCGGGTTCCCACGGGTCGACGGCATGGCAAACGAGGAGGAACGTGCAATGACAACTCGGACACAGTGCAAACACGAGCATCTCATACAACACATGCATTCGGTCCACGAACGGTCGTCTCGGGGTTATACCTTCGAAGCGTGCAATTTTTGGAACGGATCAAGTTTGTTGAGGGACGTAGACGTTCTCGCAACGGTAGTGGAAGTAGTGGTACACGTTCATTTGGAGAGTTACCTTGATGAATCCAATGTCTTCAGGGCGACGGTAGTTGTACACGGTTCATAGACGTTCAAGTCATCGGTAGAGGTACTTGGCTCGATCGTTGAACTTGACGAAATCCATCTAGAGGTAGCCGTCCGTTGTCCTACTCATGTTGGCGTGCAACACGATGGTCTTGATGGATCGTAGTCGATCTTGGTGGTCCGTATGGTCACCGTAGATGAACTTTGCGACAGTGATACATGTGCTCATGAAACGACAAAGAGACATAGCAGCGGAGCTCCTGCTCGGGGACGTCGCGGTCGGTCAACGCAGAGGCCGGAGATGGCAGATCAGTATAAGGCAGAGAGGGCCGATGGGAGGAGGCAGGCGAGGTGGCTGTCCATGGCAGCGTCCGGCAGGGCTCGAGCTCGGATTCGAGGCAGAGGGCAACCGTGAACCGCGGAGGTGCGACAACATAGGCCGAAGGGGAGGCCGATGTTGCGAGAACGGTGGTGTGGGATAGGAGGTCGGGCTGCGAGGCGAGAGGTTGCTGGTGCACGGCGCATGGTGCTGGTGGTGGACGCGGGTCGGCTTGATCTGGTGGCTGGGGTCGGGGACGAAGCCGGAGACGTGAGGAGGAGGCGGGTCGACAGGGATGTGCTATCCATGAGATGGTGCAGGGCAGCGCCCCTCGCCAGAGGCGGGGAGGCAGCGGCGGTCCGGCGATGCAGTGTAGTAGAGGGAGGCGCGCGGGAGGCTGAGAGGGGATCGGGCACGAGGTGGCGGTGCACGATGGGGCACGAGGGGAGGAAGAGAGGCTGCGAGGGAGATGGGGATCGAGTAGGGGAGAGGCTAGGGTTAAGCAGGGGCGCGGCTGGGCCTAGGCGTAGATGGGCCGGCGCCGTGTGGTAGCTGGGAGGCCCATTTGGGCTGGCTCTCTTCTCTCTCCCTCTAATTTTCTTTAACAGAAAAGCATTAGAGAGAAGGAAAAGGAAGAGGGGTTAGGGAAAGGAATTTGAGCACGAGGACAATTTTCCTAGACTTGTAAAAATAAGCTTGATCCAAGAAAAATAGAAAGTGAGCGTGGGCATGGAGTTGAATTCCACCCCATTTGAATTAATTCAAATGGGTTTGAACTAGGGTTTTAGAAGTGCCCAAAAAATGTTGAGAATTTAGGATGAGCCTCGATAAATGGAGAAAGAATTATAGGGAAAGTTTGGAGAACAAACATGAAGCAAAAAGGCATGAGAATTAAATTGCAAGTGTGTTATGGTGATTTCAAAGTTAATGGAATATTTTAATATAGCTCCCTAATAATAGTAGGAGACTTTCAATATGTTTTACAGAAAAATCACCATGTGCATTTCCCTCAATTTAAATGGATCAGAGATCCATGCAATTTATTTATTTGAGTTACAAAGATTTAGTGGCATGATGACATGATGCAATGCAAATGATGTCATGATGAATGCAACAAGCAAAACAAATCACACGAAGAAACTCGGAATACATGGAAGGCGTCTGAAGCGTCGGTGTTGGGTCGTTACCAAACCTCCCCAGGAAATATTTGTGGCTTGGTTCAAGAGACCTCCCTGTTTTCGAGACTCGGGGCCTGCATCATTTTTTGGATCTCCCCGAGGTATGTATAGGGGCTCCATCTAGTAACCCTACAAATACAAGTACCGGGGGTTGCATTCGCAGTACACCAACCTCAGTCGTCCAATACATAGGACGTCAAAGGCTTATGGTCTACCTTGTTGCTTGAGTTGCGACACATGGTCTTAACAAATGTTGAGGACCGACGCAAAACTCGTTGTCAAGTCTGCTCAAGAGCGCACAGGAAAGCATGTCGAGCTCCTAACGGGCCCCGGTTCCAGATAACGAACGCTAGCACACAAGTTAATTGGTTGAACAACAGCGTTCTCACATCGGATATAAAAGATGTCGCACGACACAAGCAATGACATGTCCAAACCAAACAAACAAAAAAATAGTACTAATCAACAAGTACATTACAGTCTCCAATGCAAAACTTTAATTTGCAGGACTATCAGACTTGGGCACCCGCTTAACAATGTTTTGTAGGGGACAAACTCCTGTAGCATACTCGGCTTCCTCGGTGATTTCATCCAAAAACTATTGCGGATTGCGACCTCCAGGAGGGACTCGCACCAAGGGCCATAGATTCATGTTGGGGTGGTGCGCCCTCACGCAAGCAAGAACCTGGCGGGCTCCTTTCAAGGACGCAGAGTAAATCCAGCCCTCCAACGGCTCACAGGACTTCCCGAGCAAGGTCAGGATAGTCTCGATGTCAGTTGTCAGCCTAGGGTCGCCACGGAAGAGAGTGCCCATGGCAACCTCGAGTGTGTTTTTCATCTTCTCAGCCACCGCCGCGACCTCCCGGAGATGGGCTCCGTGTCATCATTCTGAATCTCTGGAAGAGGAGCTGAAAGCACAAAGGGGCACGCATCAAGACAACGGCTCCTAAAGACACAAAACGGACAAACAAGACAGATCTTATGAGCCATACCTTTTGCAGCAGCCTCCAGGTTACGGTAGTTCTGATGTGCCTTAGCAGCTGGGAGGTCACCTCATTGCTCTCCCTTTATAGTTGGACGACCCTCTTTTCACCCTCCTGGGCCGCGGTCATCTGCTGCGCCAGCTTCTTCTCCGTGACCTCGAGGTCCCGCCGAAGCCTGAAAAGGCATGTTCGCGGTTATGGACGACTTGGAGCTTGATAACAGTTTGTGAAGCAACTTCAACCTAATAATTAAAACTAACCAACGTGTGAGTTCCTTGAATGTCTCTTCACTTCATTGTGGGTAAGTGAACGAGGGACTAAGGTAGTGTTATGTTTGCATACACAAGTGAATAGGGTGATTGGTATAAGAGATATCTTGCTTTGGATTACACTCTCTATCTTATATCCTATGGACGTAAGTTCTAGTATATGATGCTTAGTGCATGTAGATTCACCGCTTATTCCCTCCATACTTAATTGTATTGTTAGTGCTCGTGCCACTGGTAATGAGGCTTGTTGAGTACATTTGTACTCACTCTTGGCACAACTAACAAACTTGCAGAGTTCTACAATTGGGATGCGGAGTTTGGGCGCTATTATTTGAGTTCGACGACATTGACGAGTAGATTAGTGGATTCTTAATGGCAACCTGGAACCCAAGGAAGGGATTGTCTGCTTTACATTCTAGCCTCTTAGGCAAATGTGGATTTTGTTTGTACTCAGCCTTTTGTTATCTTAAGTTTGTGTTAATGTAATATTGTACCAAGTGGTCTTTAATTGTAATAAATTTAGATCTTGTCACTTGTATGCCATATTCATATCTATATTGTTGCATTTTCTATAGTGATATTGTTGTGATATTTAATTTATAAAGTCTGCGGCATATGACTATGCATGTATATGATATGAAAGTCTATGTTACAGTTGTACTATATGTGCTTCTATTCTATACTAATTGTATTGTTAGTGCTCGTACCACTGGTAATGAGACTTCTTGAGTACATTTGTACTCACCCTTGGCACAACTAACAAACTTGCAGAATTCTACAATTGGGATGCGGAGTTTGGGCACTATTATTTGAGTTCGACGACATCAACGAGTAGATTAGTGGATTCTGAATGACAACTTGGAACCCAAGGAAGGGATTGTCTGCTTTACATTCTAGCCTCTTAGGCAAATGTGAATTTTGTTTGTACTCGGGCTTTTGTTATCTTAAGTTTGTGTTAATGTAATGTTGGACCAAGTGGTCTCTAATTGTAATGAATTTAGATCTTGTCACTTGTATGCCATATTCATATCTATATTATTGCATTTTCTATAGTGATATTGTTGTGATATTTAATTTGTAAAGTCCGCGGCATATGACTGTGCATGTATATGATATGAAAGTCTATGTTACAGTTGTACTATATGCGCCTCTATTCTATACTAATTGTATTGTTAGTGCTCGTACCACTGGTAATGAGACTTCTTGAGTACATTTGTACTCACCCTTGGCACAACTAACAAACTTGCAGAGTTCTACAATTGGGATGCGGAGTTTGGGCGCTATTATTTGAGTTCGACGACATCGACGAGTAGATTAGTGGATTCTGAATGGCAACCTGGAACCCAAGGAAGGGATTGTCTGTTTTACATTCTAGCCTCTTAGGCAAATGTGGATTTTGTTTGTACTCACGCTTTTGTTATCTTAAATTTGTGTTAATGTAATGTTGGACCAAGTGGTCTCCAATTGTAATAAATTTAGATCCTGTCATTTGTATGCCATATTCATATCTATATTGCTGCATTTTCTATAGTGATATTGTTGTTATATTTAATTTGTAAAGTCTGCGGCATATGACTGTGCATGTATATGATATGAAAGTCTATGTTACAGTTGTACTATATGCGCTTCTATTCTATACTAGTCAATGTGTGCGTGCAATGCACGTTAATTTGGAAGTATATTAAGTGCATGCGGATAAAGTAGGATATTGTTTGCGTGTTATTATGTGATTAGCATTATATTTGGTATAAAATTAACTGCACGCTAAACATGGTGAGCGCTCGATATAGAAGCAATCTAGGTCGTTGGATTGACATGATTTGATGGTTGAGATTAATTGGATCTGCCTTTTTGGGTCTTTTTATATTGATATATATATAGATCGAATGGTCTATATTGAGAATAGTACCGCATATAAGACCTTACACATGATTAGAGAGATCAAAAACAGCATATAGGGATGTGATTCTTGCATTACTCATATTCATAGGAGCTATAATAGGGAGTCATGTTATGGCTAATTTTAATAGTTTCCATTGCCAAACTGTTGTTCAGCCTACAAGAGGTCGTTGAATATTGTTAGACGAAATTGTAATCCCTAAACTTTCAGTAAATGCTAGAATCTTTTTCTGCAACCCCTTAATGCAGGTCAACATCGGAAATGCTTTATATGCGGAAAAAAAATAGAAACTAAAGTTATCACATGTAGCCTTTGGGTTGGGCGTATTGAAGACAGTCGCGGCATGGGAGCCCGCTCACGAGTGCCACATCCGCAGGTTTTACTGTCGCGTTTTACTGTGTCAAGGGAGGACAGAAACAACGCACCCCTCGCACCTCTGGCTCACGGCCTTCGTTCTCTTCTCTCCGCCGCCGCCGCCAGCCTCACCGGCGCTCGTGCTTCATCTCCCGTCCCGAGCCCTCGACCCCAACACGCCGCCACCTCATCTCCCCATCCCAGCCCCCCTCCCCCTCTATGTGACCTATCTCCTTCCCCTTTCTCTTCTCAATATGGATCCATGGAGGTGGGCAGCAGGGGCGCCATCGACCGCGACGCTAGCCGCTGCCACACAAAGGATCGAGTCCCACGTCCATGTCTTCGTCTCCACGCCACCTCTCTCATCACCATGAATCTGGATTCGTCGAGGTGGCAAGCGGGCGTCGCTCGCACCACTCCCTCCTCCCTCGTCAGTCATCGTCTGGTCCTCTCGATGGGGGAGGAGTAGGGGATCCCGCCGGATGAGAGGCTTGCGGGCACGGTGGCGGGCGTCTCCAGTAGCGGCGGCGACCTGCAGGCCAAGGGCTACGGCGGGGCGCTCGATTTGATCCAGCTTAATGGACTGGTCCCTTCAGGAGAGAGAAGGAAGGAGAGGAGGGAGAAAGAGAGGAACGAGGAGAGGGAGCTGCAGCG
>NC_041386.1:382049391-382158256 GCF_002162155.2 Triticum dicoccoides
CGCTGCCGCCTCCATCCCCGGCAACATCTTCGTCACACACAGCCGCCTCCTTCCGCACCCCTCTTCGTCGCGCACGGCAACAAATGGAGGTCCTCTCAGGTGAGATCACACAATCCTCCATAACCTTCTCTACAGTCAGTCAGCCACGCAAAAACAGTGAGGAATCTGATGCGTGCGTGCTATTGTTATTTTGGCTGTCTAAAGTATCCCTTGAACTAATCCAGCAACCTGGCATTTCTTGGTATCTAACTAATATCATTCTTATGACAGGGAGTACTAATATTATTCAGTTAGCATGCTTTTCGTGGAAGAGGAATGAGGATGTAAAGGTTAGAAAATGGTAACTGAATGAGTGTTCTCTTTTTCTGCCTCTGACTTGAAGAAATATACTTGTTAATAAATAGAAGCTTAGATCTGTAATCAAGCTGTGAAAGAGAGTACTGTAATAGAGACTTCTATAAGCAGAGGTATGTACCTGCATTTACACCTTAAATATCCCTTAATTAGTTCTGTATGGTTCGTCTAATTCATGTTGAAATGGTTTTCTTTAGTCTGTTAATTGTATAGGTAATTAGACGGTGTAGTACTATGGCGGTGGTATACTGATTTGGCGTAATAATTACGGACATGACTTCGTGTGTACAATCTTACAGGTTTATGATATTAAGAATTAGCAGCGTGTTTTTTTGTTTACTGCTGGATTTCCTAACAAACTGTCTCTTCTGTTAATTGATATGTAGACTTGTTGTTTTTCATTCAGTTGAAGAGCTCCCCAGGCTTAACATCTTTCTTGGATAATTGCGTTGCTAAATATGAAGGTATATGATTGGTTTCTCAACTCATGAATCGATAAGCATTTTTTTCACCCTCAATATATTGTCGCTTGCCTGACTTGTCCTACATTTGTGAGGTGTCCGAGGATGTTCAGTTCTTGTATGCGGCGTAAAACTTGAACTACCTACAGATGATTTCGCCAGTTCAACGGAAACTTAGAATAACCAAGGGAACTTTCCCAGTTTTTTTGTTTTTGCTCTTCTCAGATTTTAGGCTGGGGGTATTAACATATATGCCACACCGTAAATTTAGATATTAATGTAAAATTAAAGAGGGATAAATCCTTCTGCCATGTTGACTAATTAGAATTACAAAGAAGAAAAGAAAATATTAAAGAAGAGATATAGTCGATTAGGTTGTTGTGGTGTTTCTTTGATCTTCACTAGACCTCTCATTTTTTATTGGCATGGTGATGATCTGTTTCTTCTAGTGTTTCTCTACTTCAGGATTCGCTCATGTGCCAAAGCCAACTCGGGGAAGCCTTCCTGGACTCCTGATCAACCAGGACAATCACGACACGGTGAGTAGATTTTGAATCTTTCTTGCTTCGTCGGATCAGATTCGATGTGTATATGGTAGTTATGGACTGCTGACTGCTTAATGTTGTGTTTTCTCTGTGTACTATGGTGCGTGTTGTTTTTAGAGCTTAAGCGAGCGGAACGTCGAAGGAGGATCTTGGGGATGACGGAGGCGTCAACAACAACCTCAAAGGCAAGATATATTGCTTTCATGTCTCTGTGTTTCTTACTTTATGCAACTATGTCGGTATTAAGGCCGTATATTCGATGGGAGCAACGAAAACTGAACTTGTTAATGTTTAGAATTTGGACGATCTGTTTGATACGATACGTCTGCACTGGTGATGCCGAACATTGTTCAAGACACTGTGGGTTCAGATGTGAGGAATACAATTTGGCTTGCAGGGTTCAGGCTACTCTCTTGTGCTTGTTTTGCCTTGTGATTACTTGAAACTGCAGCCTGCACATTGAATGGGCACTTTATTTGTTAGGGCGAAAGGCTGAAGCAAAGAAAGCTGCTGCTCTTTGAGCTGTAGTACATTTCATTTGAGAGCCAGATGAGGTCCGTTAAATTAGGATTAAAGTCTGCACAATAATTAAAAACACTGAATAAGCAAGGCCATTCAGAAGAAGTTTGCACTTAACACCGTGCAGCACCATTGCTACTAGCTAAGGTAGATTAGGCCACGACATGTCCAAGCCATGTTGTGCTTGTACCCTCTGCATATCCAGCTGTTTTCTTACAGCTCCGCTAGCATCATAAATTAATTGTGGGATATGATGCACATGAGTAGTCTTCTGTTTATTTTTCACCAGCAAAGTACCACTCTTATTAGTGCATTTGTTTTTGTTTTTTCAAGATATGTACATTTACGAACAGGTTTCAAAATCAAATGAACACAATAGTTTGGTTTGCAACTCCCCACTTAGTTTGCAATCATCTACATCAAATGGCAATGATGAAGTATTCAACGTTTTGTGTTATGTCTAGATGAACTTTGTAGTTAGAAAGGAGTTCTGAAATTGCTAGGGGGTATGTTTGGTTTAATGTAAAGTTGACATACATATATAGACACAAGTTTTCCTGATTCATGTATATATAACCAGACTCGTCCAAAAGATAGCATATGGAAAATGGAGTCAAAATCATGGATTTCTACTTTATACCAGAGCTCTTACCCAACTCGTCCATTTGGATTTTGGTAGATATAGTCAAGTATATTCACTCGCATCATGAAGAAGTTCCTCTTTTGGTTTGGAGGTCCATTTGTTGATATGAATTGCTTCATAATATATCTAACCAGTGAAAGTTTGATGTATACGTATTAACACATACATGTATGTCCTGACCTTTAGTCTTTTTTTTTCAGGTTCATATATCATCGCACTGATTTATTTTTTCATTAGGTTGTGATGTCAAGATTACATATGTACACCACTTATTCATTAGTTCACTGTAAATTATTTAGGTATATAATTATATCAACAACCAAAAAGCTCAACGGTCCTGAATCCTGGGATATGGGAAGTTTGAAGAGGCCCAACAGGCCCGCCCCAGTGGCTACAATGAACTCATTTTGAATTGTCAAAGATGTGAAAATGCTTTTCTGGACACACTTAAGAATTCATTTTATTTAGTATTCATTTCGTGCAGAATGAACTCATGTCATTTAGTATTCAACATGACCATCTTTTTTTCCATGGACACACCTATGAACATGATTGAATTGTGTTTCCATGAAGTGTAATTGTCGGTTTGCAGGGTGTGCTATATCATCGACCTTGTAAGACTGCCACTATCTGTTAATATAGACCTATTACCTTGCTATGCCTGACGACTCAACACTTTTCTACTGCACTTGTATTGACAAGACTGGTGCGCACATGACGGCAAAGAAGCACATGTCATCCTCGTAATAGCAGGTTTATAATAAATTATGGAACAAATCGGGAGGTTAAAGTCAGCAAAGATTTGCATATTCATCTGTAGTCAATCTTTGCATATTCATTTGTAGTCAAATCACTTTGGCTGTATATAAATGTCATCAAAGATTAACCTGGTCCGCTTAACCTGGACCAAAGTACGCACATGAACGCTCAGGAAGCACGCCCCAACCACTAGTTCATGTCAAGGAGGCAACACTTGAGCAACCATATCAAAAAGGATTTCACATTAAAACCAATGAGTCGATGAAATGACTAACAAGGATGAGCCCTGCATCATAGTCAGATAAACTTGTGAAATGTGGCTGTCGCTGTCGACAAACTAGTCCGTTTTATAACTTATATAAAATACACACTTGTAACAGGGTGGGTCCTACTCAGATAAATCGAACTCTTTCCTGCTCTTTATTACAACATTTTGCCTCGACTCCGCGTCAAGCGTGTCCAAGTCCCATGCCGTGGCCAAATAGCCATAGAGGACCCATGTCGGTTGGCCCGTCTCATCCACCTTGACAAACATGGGGTTACTGCCCCCAACAAAAGACGGGGTGAGGCCCCGGGCGTGGACCCACTGCGCTCGTCCATGGCCTTCAGTCTCCAAGAGCTCAGCAAGCCGCGCAGCTTCCTTCAGACCAGCCAGGTTGCTTGCGAATGTCACTAGCATGGCTCCATCCTTGCCCACTAGTGGCTTCACACTCACACCGGCGAACCCCATTTCTGGACAACAAATAGATATTCATGGATTAGTGCCTGGGACTCGTAATGAATTTTAAAACAAACTAAATGCAGCAGAGACAATTGAATCGAATGTTAACTGGGTATGGCAAACTGCTAAGATGCACAATATTTGAAGCAGAGAAAAAGGCTCAACTAACTGAAAGTTGTACTAGGAGAAACTACACTTCAATCCCCCAATCTATTATTCTATTGGTCACGCTCACTTGACCACCAAACAATTTGTGTGTTCGCTTAACCCCCTCATGGAGAATCTGCACAACGCCCTAAAACAGGATTAGTGTGGACGTGGCTGGGTTTGCCTGACTAAATGACATTTAAGCAAGAAAACATCAATGATGCTGTAGTTCTCTACCACCCAACCGACGCTCTCTGTTACTTAACCTGCTTCCATCAAAGAGCACGCATAGATAGAGGGCACACCCCATATTATTAGCCAGGCCAAAATTATATAAGATTCTAAGCTCCATGCTGTAACAACTGCAGTATAACTTGCCAATATTAACACACTTTGTATATACATATTTTAGAACCAACCTCACTATATGGTATATGCACATTTGAGATTAAAACTACAGGGAAACCCACACTAAGGGCTTATTTTGACAGACAGGGTACAATCCAATCCCTTGAATGAGCACTCATGTTACATCAACTTAATTTCCCACCACAAGGGATCGGGCAGGCCTAAACCCCCTATCTATCCAAATAATTCCAAGGTCACACTGACGGGTAACAGACCATGAAACGTTAAGATGCAATCCAACTCTTTAAAACCACACTGCATTAGCCAATATATAAGACAGGCAAACGACTACATTGTTGGAAAGTAAATAAACTTTTTAGCTGACAAAATACTGTCAACCATGTCATGGGCAAATTAGAAATGATAAGCCAGCTGACATAAGGTGTAATAAAACATGGACAAGGGAGCTCGAATAAGTCAGGTAGACCAAAAACATTTTCAGCTGAAGCATAAGGGTAGCAAGCCTACTCTTCACGGAAATTTCCTCAAGGGAGGGTGAAAAACATAAGGGGTGAGAAAACCATCTAATGCAATTTCCAGAGACCAAATGGTGTGATTAATCCTTCCAAGAGAAAAGTTGTATTGGTCATTTAAAAAACGTGCCAGTATAGTTTTCAAAATTTTATAAGTGACCCTCGAAGATTATCCTCTGGCAGGGCTAAGTCTTATCAAGGAAAATGGTTTTATAAAGCTTTCGCTTTGGTCCAAGCAATTGATTTGTCACACTCCTTCAAACAAACACGAAGAGGCTAAACATCACAATCTGCTCATTAACAAAGTAATCAATTTGAACTGCCAAAGTCACAGTGACAGAGCAAGTATTTGATGAGTACCTCTGAGCTTGCCATCCATCTCTTTATTAGTCATGACATCCTTTTGCCCGTCGTTATTTGACTTGTATGTGTTCTCAACTATGATTGTTGGTGGCCATAAAATATGATCTCCTTGATTGGCTTCAGCATCAGCAGTAGATAATGTTTGGTAAGCCTTTCTGTTTACAGGATCTATGGAGTAGTTCCAACCCATAAGAACACATATAGCTTTGTGCAACCCAAGATGATCTGCACGAAGCTCTGGATTCCTCGTATTGTATGAATGATTGAGGAGTGCATGCAAGTCCATCGAGTCCCTGTAACCAAATTATGCATACAGGCATCTTCAAAAATAAATCGCATGACATTGTCTTCAAAAACCATGCATATAACTGTCTAATAAAACATACATAGAAGTATATAATTAGTCAATTTCGTGGGCCAAAAAGTTGCTGACATTTCAAGAACAATACAGGTTGAGAAATGTAAAAACAAAAGAAAACAGAAAGAATGCTGAAACAAGGAAATTAAAGATCGCAAACAAACTCATGTAAAGAAAATGAAGGACAACTGGATAAGTCTTTTGTTTTCAAATATAAGTAAAAAGAAGGAAAAACAAATCATTGCCACGAAATTCAGAGCAGTGTTCAAGAAAGCGTTTTTAAGCGACACTTAAGTACGCTTAAGCGCTGGGTGATGGCAAAATGCTTCGCTTTGGCCCTAAAGGGTAGATTGAGCGCTTTTTTTAAATTTTGGCCAAAATTTGGCTGTTTTTGAACTACTTCTGCTTGGCTGCTTACGCACTAATAGCATATGCCATTTATCTTATTATTAGGGTCTGTTTCGGAACTATTTCCTTCAGATTCTGGCCAAACTCTGGCAACATGATCTCTATTAGACAATGTCTATTTCAACTGAACTGCACTTTAGTTGTTAATTTGCTTGCTGTGTGAACCTCATGTGTATTTGCTATGGTGTGAACTGCACTTTAGATGCTATTTCAATTACCTATGTGCCATGTTTCCTATTTTCCTGTGCATATAATTCAAAAACAGCCAATTTTGAAAACGCTGAAGCGCCCATTGCTCTAAGCTGTGTCCTTCCGCATCGCTTACGCTTTCCGCTTTTTTGAACATTGATTAAGAGTGGAGAAGCATAGGCTGCATAAACTCAGGATGAGCAGCATGAAGCTCTGCATTCTTCGTATTGTATGAACAATTTAGGAGTGCATGCTGTTAGAGTTATATTAGCGATGCCTTTTGGCCTTTTGTATTCTATAGTCTTTTGGTATCCCCTTGTACACGTATATATGTTGGCTTTGGCCTCCTAATAACATCAGTTGCTATTCTTTCCACTTCAACATGGTATCGAGCCTGGTCTAAGGTCCCTTCCGCACGCTGCAACTCATGCTGCAATTGGATTTCTTAATTTTTTTCGATCTGTGGCTGATCGATTGCTCCCCCTGATCGACCTCCAGATCGGTTTCCTTCCTGATCTTTATCCTCTACACACATCCATCGAGCGGTGGCTATCCCCTGCTTCGTTCGGTGCTTGACCTCCACACCTACCGGCCCGTCGTCTCCTCCAACTCCAAGATCGGCCGCCGGCTGCAGTCGTCTCTGTGTCGCCTAGGTCGACCGCGTCTGCTTCCAGGCAGCCGTCGCTAGCGGCCCAGGGATCTTCGTCGCCGGCCGTTGCCTCCTTCCGGCCCACTGTCCCGGGATTCTCTCTGTCGGCCACTCCTGATCCGCGGCCCCGGGACACCCTCTGCCGGCCACCGCCTCGAGGTGGAGGCACGAGCCGCCGGCAGCTTCTCCTGGTCCACCAGCCGCCGCTCGCCGCCGGCTTCTCCTGGTCCGCCAGCCGCCGCTCGCTGCCGGCTTCTCCTGGCCTGCCAGCCACCGCTGGTTATTCTTCTGGCCTCGAGTTCTCTCGTGTATGCCAGTTTGGTTTCGATGGTCTGCGATTTGTGGTTCAGTCGTCTCTTCGGCTGCCGCCCATCGTATCGCTCTGCCCGCTTCCTCCATCGAGGTGCTCGACTGGGGTGCGTGCGATCTGTTGTTGTGACTACTTCCTGATGCTTCGGTTGACTTGGTATCCTCCTATTAAAAAAAGAGAGAGGAGAAAGGAGCACCATGTCGTCGACGTCATCTGGCTATGTCGCCATCCCGCGTTGCCCGCTGATATTTGATGGGGTAACTATGCTGGGTTCGTTGGTTTTATGCGCATTCACATGTGTGGCCTTCATTTCTGGGGTGTTCTTTCCGGCGAGGTACCTTGTCCTCCACGTCCAGTTGCTCCTATGGCTCCTACCCCACCGCCACCCGCACCGGCTCTTGCCGCAGATGCTTCTGATGCTGATAGGGTTGTTGCCAGGGTTGCTACTGATGACGCGGCTGCTGCTTATGACCAACAGATCTTGGATTATTCGAATGCCCTTTCCATTTATCGTGATGATTTGGCTGCTTACACTGGGTAGTGTGATGATGATGCTCGTGCAGCGGCTGTCCTCACTTCCAGTGTCCTACCTCAGTTTGCTTCTGAGTTTATGGGCCTCAGCACTATCTTTGAGATGTGGGCTCATCTTCACCAGCGCTATCAGCCCTCTGGTGATGCTCTCTATTTGTCTGTGGTTTGTCAGGAGCATGCTCTTCAGCAGGGAGACTCCACTATTGATGAGTTCTACACTCAGAGTCTGCTATCTGGCGCCAGCTTGACTCCCTCTGCACCGCTGTTTGTGGAACTTGCCCGTGTTGCCAGACTGTGAGGTCAGACTTGGAATTTCAGCGAGTGTATGAGTTCTTGTCGCGCCTCCGTGGGGAGTTTGAGCCTCGACGTGCTCAGTTGTTTGCTCGTGGCCGTGTTTCTATTTCTGAGGTGCTTTCTGAGCTGCATGCTGAGGAGACTTGCCTCCGTGGTGCTGGTTTGCTTCGGGTTTCCTCTGTGCTCACTACTCGAGCTGCCGCGCCACCAGTGGTTTCTCGCTCCAGTGCTCCGCCGCTACTGCCCACTCCTTCTGGTAGTGAGGGTCGCTCTCGTGAGGGCAGCTCTCGTCCTCGTACTCATTGCGGCTACTGCAACACGAATGGTCACCCCAAGTCCGATTGCTTCAAGAAGAAGTGTGATATGCGTAATAGGGAGTGCAATTCGTCTGCTGGGACTCATGCTTCTTCCTCGACGCCGTCTACGGTCCCTTTTACTAAGCAGGATACTGTGAAGCTTAAGCGTCTACTTGTTGCTTCAGGTTCTTCGACAGGTACTGCAGGCTCTGTGACTGGTGCTTCTAGTGCTGGGCGACCACTGTTAACACAGTCAGGTACATCCCCATGGGTTCTGGATTCTGGAGCTTCATTTCATATGTCTTCTGATTCTTCTGTCTTGTCCTCTCTTAGATCTCTCGATTTCCCTATTAATGTTCATACTCCCGATGGTACTCCACTTCCTGTTACTAGTCGAGGCACTCTTTCCACTTCTTCATTTTATGTTCCAGATGTTTCTCATGTTCCTTGTCTTGCCATGAACCTTTTTTCCGCGAGTCAGCTTACTGATTCTGGTTGTCGTGTCATTCTTGATGTTGATTCTTGCACTATCCAGGATCATCACACGAAGGCCCTGGTCGGGGCTGGCCCTCGCCGCCATGATTCTCAGGGCCTTTGGGAGTTAGACTGGCTTCATGTGCCTTCTGCTGCTACCACACTTGCCAATTCATCTGCCTTCGTCGCTTCAACTACAGCTCCTTCCAGCAGTGGCATCATCGACTTGGTCACCCTTGTGGTTCTCGACTATCATCTTTAGTTCGTCGTGGTCTTTTGGGACCTGTCTCAGGAGATGTCTCCTTACAGTGTCAGGGTTGTAGGCTTGGTAAACAGGTCCAGTTACCTTATCCTACTAGTGAGTCGGTGTCTCAACGCCCTTTTGATTTAGTACATTCCGGTGTATGGGGTCCGGCTCCCTTCACTTCCAAAGGGGGTCATCAATACTATATTATTTTTGTAGATGTTTTCTCTTGCTACACTTGGCTTTACTTTATGTCTTCTCGTAGTGAGGTTCTCTCTATTTATAAGCGTTTTGCTGCCATGATCCACACTCAGTTCTCTACACCTATTCGTGTATTTCGTGCTGATTCTGCGGGCGAATTTATCTCCAAAATGTTGCTTGGTTTTCTTGCCGAGCAAGGTACTATTGCTCAGTTCTCATGTCCTGGTGCTCACGCTCAGAATGGTGTGGCTGAGCGCAAACATCGTCACCTTCTTGAGACAGCTCGTGCAATGATGATTGCCGCCTCTCTTCCACCTCATTTTTGGGCTGAGGCTGTCTCCACGGCCACATATCTCATAAACATTCAACCATCATATGCTCTGCAGGGTCATATTCCTCTAGAGCGTCTTTTTGATCGTCCTCCTGATTATTCGGCGCTTCGGTTGTTCGTTGTGTTTGCTATGTTCTCCTTGCGCCCCGAGAACGCACCAAACTAACCGCTCAGTCTGTTAAGTGTGTTTTTCTAGGCTATAGTGATGAGCATAAGGAGTACCGGTGTTGGGATCCAGTCGATCGTCGGATGCGTATTTCTCGGGATGTGACTTTTGATGAGTCTCGTCTATTCTACCCACGACCATCCTCCTCGGCCATTTCAGATGAGGATCTCTTTTCTCACGTTTCCTGATACACGTCCCTCTGTGCCTCGTATTCCTACTCCTCCTCATCCCACTACTGCAGATCCACCGCCACCTCCTCCTACACTTTCGTCTCCTCCCTTGCCGCATGACTCTCCACCTTCATCAACGATGTCTTCCCCATCTCCATCACCTCATGTGGTTCCTTATCGTCCCACCTTCCGTTTTCATTATACCCATTGTCCACGTGTTGTGGATAATTCTACTGATGTGCCATCTACTTCGGGTGCGCCATCTTCATCTTCCCAGCCGACTTATGGTCTTCGGGCTCGACGTTGCCCTCCTCCTGATCGCTATTCTCCTAGTCAATATGGTCTTTCGATTGTACTTGAGCCTACCTCTTATCGTGATGTTGTTGTTCATCCTGAATGGCAGTTTGCGATGGCAGAGGAGATTGCCACACTTGAGCGCAACCGCACGTGGGATCTGGTTTCTCTTCCTCCTCGCGTTCGTCCCATCACTTGCAAGTGGGTCTATAAGATTAAGACCCGCTCTAATGGTTCTCTTGAGCGTTATAAAGCTCGTCTTGTGGCTCGTGGCTTTCAACAGGAGCATGGTCGTGATTACAACGAGACATTTGCTCCTGTGGCCCATATGACCACTGTCTGCACGCTTCTCGCCGTGGCCTCTGTTCGCCACTGGTCTGCGTCTCAACTTGATGTTAAGAATGCCTTTCTTAATGGTGAGTTGCGTGAGGAGGTTTATATGCAGCCACCACCTGGGTATTCAGTTCTTGATGGAATGGTGTGTCGTCTTCGTCACTCTCTCTATAGCCTTAAGCAAGCCTCTCGTGCTTGGTTTGAGCATTTTGCCTTTGTGATCACCGCAGCTGGTTTTTCTCCCAGTGATCATGATCCAACGTTATTTGTCCACATTTCTGCTCGTGGCCGCACTCTTCTTCTTCTATATGTTGATGACATGATCATCACTGGCGACGATTCTGAGTACATTGCCTTTGTCAAGGCCCGTCTTAATGAGACGTTCCTTATGTCTGATCTTGGTCCTCTTCATTACTTTCTTGAGATTGAGGTTTCCTCCACCTTTGATGGCTTTTTTATTTCCCAGGAAAAGTATATCCAGGATCTTCTTGCTCGTGCGGCTCTTAGTGATGAGCGCACTATTGAGACTCCTATGGAGCTCAATGTTCATCTTCGCGCTTCTGATGGTGAGCCCTTGTCTGATCCGACGCGTTATCTCATCTTGTTGGGAGTCTTGTCTATCTGTCCGTCACTCGTCCAGATATCTCTTATCCTGTTCATATTCTAAGTCAGTTTGTTTCTGCTCCTACTTCAGTTCACTATAGTCACCTTCTTTGTGTTTTACGATATCTTCGTGGCACTATCTCTCATCGTCTCTTTTTCTCCCATTCTAGCTCGTTACAGCTCCATGCCTATTCGGGTGCTACGTGGGCTAGTGATCCTACGGATCGCCGTTCACTTTCTGCTTACTGTGTTTTTCTGGGTGGTTCTCTCATTGCCTGGAAGACGAAGACACATACTGCAATTTCCCGTTCGAGCGCAGAGGCTGAGTTACAAGCTATGGCTCTTACGACGGCAGAGGTGACTTGGTTACAATGGTTACTGGAGGATTTTGGTGTTTCTGTTACTACACCTACCATCCTCTTGTCAGACAATACAGATGCTATCAGTATTGCGCGGGATCCCGTGAAGCATGAGCTCACCAAGCATATTGGTGTTGATGCTTCTTATGTGCGAGCTACTGTGCAGGATCATGTTATTGCTCTTCAATATGTGCCTTCTGAGTTACAACTAGCAGACTTTTTCACAAAGGCCCAGACTAGAGCGCAACATGGATTTCACCTCTCCAAACTCAGTGTTGTGGATCCACAATGAGTTTGAGGGGGGGGGGGTGTTAGAGTTATATTAACGATGTCTTTTGGCCTTTTGTATTCTAGTCTTTTGGTATCCCCTTGTACACATATATATGTTGGCTTTGGCCTCCTAATAACATCAGTTGCTATTCTTTCCACTTCAACACATGCAAACCTATATAGTCCCTGTAATCAAATTATATCCATACGGGCATCTTTAAAAGGAAATTGCATGAAATTGTCTTAAAAAATCAAGCATATAACTGGCTTATAGGACATGTATATAACTATATAACTGGTCAATTTTGTATGAGCCAAAAGGTTGCTAAAATTTCAAGAACAACATAGGTTGGGAAATGTAAAGAACAAGAGAAAACAGAACGAGTGCTTAAACAAAAAACGGGGATTCTGCCCTTTTAGGAAAATAGTTTTGCTTGCTACTGCAACTCGACATCAAAATTCAGACAACCATAACAATGTTAGAAAATAAAAAACGTAGGCACATGAGCCCAGACCTGAATAAAGAACCACAAAGACGTGTAACAAATTTGTTTCCACAAGTAGAAAACTAAACATTGCAAACAAACTCGTGTGAGAGAAAATTAAGGATAAGCCTTTTGTTTTCAAATATAAAGAAAAAAATGATGAACAAATTGTTGCCAAAAATTTAAGAGTGGGGAAACGTGGGCAGCATAAACTACTTGGTCAAAGTTTCAGGCCAAGTTCTAGGAACCACGAAAGTTAACCAAGAGTGACCAAGGTTCCTTGTTTCTTCATTCATATGGACCTCTGCATAGATGGGTATCTACTATCTATAGCACTAGATATTATCAAAAGTATATGAGGTACCAACTAGTGGGACTACATTCATAAACAATATTGTACAAAACAATAGACGACGACGAACTCGATGCTACCGCAACAGCGATTAACTTTTCTACATAAGAAGTCAACTCATAATGTAACTCATGGAGGAGAAAAAATATGATAGCAAGTCATGTATCCGCAAAGTAAGCAAATCGCCAAATGGCAAAATGGCCCTTGCCATGATTAAATCCGAGAAAAGTTTGAGAACTAAACCATACCTCAACCAAACCTGCTCGAATAAACGTGGCAACCCAAACCAAATTAAACTCAGTGTATATTTATGTCAGCCCAACCAAAACCAAATCAACTTGACTTTCCACCCAAATCGAACTAAAACTGAGTGCTTACCCGTGGTTGAAGCCAGTTCCTGAAATGGTTTGAAAACCATTCGAGTAGTAAGAATAACCATCGTCCTATGGCAGACCCAGCCTCTGCTTCAACTCCCTGATCGCTCGCCCAACGTGGCCCGCTCGACTCGTACCGGGTCCCCTACACCTGCTCGCCGCGAGGTCCGGGTGGCTCGGCAGCGTCTTTGTGCCCTGCGTGCTCGCCGTGTCCTACGGCGGGTCTGGCCGGTTCCTGGATGCCTGCAGGCTGTTCGACGAAAGCTCCATCAGGAATGGCGTCTTCGCGAACGCCGTTCTTGCTGCCTACATGGGGGAAGTGGACTCCGGCTCTGGAGTTTGCGAGGTGGTTTCGGGAGTTTGGGCTGCCGGCTGTGGTGAGGGCCTGCGGAGAGACGACGAATGCTGATCTGGGCGGCGGGCGGCTGCGGAGGCCAGTCTGACGAGCGGGGCGACGACAGCGACTGCCGAGGCGGGGTCGAGGAGCCACACGTGAGCGGCGCTTGACGTGGAGGCCAGTCCGGCAAGCCGCGCGTGGCGGCCACAGAGGCAGGTCCAGAGAGCTGCGCACGACGGCGCTCGACGGCAGCGGACGCAGAGGCAGGTCCAGAGAGCCGCACGTGAGCGACGCTCGACGGCAGTGGCCGGGAGGTCAGTCCGGCAAGCTGTGCGCAATACCTGCGAAGGTGGGGCCAGGGAGCTACTCCGGCGCCGATGCGCAAAGGCGAGCTGCAGCCATTGAAGTCCGATGGGCTGAGAAGAATGGGCTAGAGAATTACGAACGGAACCAACGTCAACAACCGGGCATGAACTACGGGTCTAAACTTTTTGGAGCTGGACCTATTCAGGCCTATAACTGACCATACCCAACCATTTGCTATAAGAAACCAAACTGAACCAAACTCTTTCAGAGTCAACCTATTAACACCTGAACCAAACAAACCCGTCAGCAGAAACCAAACCGATACACCCGGTTAATCCAAAACTATTCTCAGATTTAGCCATGATGTCTAATTTACCCAGAGGCATGCCCTGCATAAACTATTTGGTGGAGCTTCATGCTTTATAGCTCCAAAAACATAAATAAACAGAACTGTTTTGAGCTGTGGATAGCTAACACTAACGCTAAACTAAAACAGTTTCATACAAGGAATGTTAGACAACTATAGAACTACCAATGCTCGATAAGATGCAAGCTGGAGTGGCACATCACGACAACTCAGGGATACAGAGGAGGGTGACGCCTAGCACCTAGGCCTTTTTTAATGCTACAGGATTGCCTTCTAGAACAGTTCTGGGTTAATAGAGAACATGAGGCATCAATCAGAAGATTTTCTCTGTCAGCTAAAGAACAAATTGCATTCACCCGCGAAAAAAAATGAACAAATTGCATTGATAGGTACAGATATCCTAGAACTAGCGGTAGCAAAATACTAACAAATAAAGCTGTATCCACTGCAATCGCTTGCAGAAATTTGATCTATACTAAACTGCTAATTATGCTCAGTTGGTAGAGTATGTGCAAAATAAATCAACAGGCAAAGATTTTGCATTGAAGAACAAACCTATTACAGACAACGCATCTCAGCTGGGAAATCTGTCCATTGGCCCGGTAATTCTTCTTCACCTCCGTGTTTTTGTTGATCACCCTCACCATCTTAAGAAAGGAGCTCTCGAGTGTTTTCGCATCCAGCTCTGACGTCTCGACCTTGACCTGCTTTGCAGTACGCCTCTCCTCTGGTTTCTGATGTTGTTGGTGTTGGCGGCCCGAGGACTCAACGGGGGGGCCACCATTGCTCTGACCCTCCCGCTTGCGCTTCTGGGGCGGCCAGGGAGGAGGTACGGCGTGCATCAGTGGCGGAATCCACCTGTTAAGGCCAGGCCCCGGGCCGGGCGGGCCTAAGTGGGGCGCAGGGAATATCGGCGGCTGGCGGAGTTGCGGTGGAGGCTCTAGGGGCAACGCAAAGTAGGTGCGAACCGTGCCGTCGGAGAGCGCGACGGTGCGGCGGTCGAGGCACTCGAGACCATACTGCGGCGGGGGTGGAATGGATGCCATGGTGGCCTCCACCGCCGCGACGGTGAGCAGCGGGCGCGGCGGGGGCAGGGGCTGTAGGTGGGCGACGTGCGGGGACGGGAGGAGCGGGGGTGGGTTGGGCGCGCCGTTGGGATTTGGATTAGGGTGCGAGGGGGTTGAGTGCGCGGCGTCGGCCGCGGTGGGGAGGATGCGCTTGGGGTTGGGATCGGCGGCGGAGGAGGAGGAGGACGATGCCGCCTTGGTCGACAGCTGCGTCGAAGTCGCCGCCGATGGCAGCGGAGGAGGATTGGGCTTGGCGGCGGCTTTCATGGCGGAGGATTTTGTTCTGGCTAGGGTATCGGCCGGGATGGGATTGGATTGGATTTGCAGGAGAAAGTGGGGATCGGACAGAGAGGAGGAAACCGAATCTCTTTTCTTTTCCGAAAGTTTAACAAACTAACGACCCGGTGCTCGAGCGAATCAACCATTGGTTAGGTGGACAGTGATATTCTCAACTCATCAGGATTCATACTGATGCTCAAAAAAAAATGACCCGTTGTCCTAAATAATACAAAGACCCGTTAAATTCATGTACACATGGAAAGGAAAATCATTATTAGTTTTTCTTTTTTGACAAAATTTCTCCTCCTTTATTCACTTAGCAAAATAGAGGCATCGTTTACAAGTAGTATATTTGGTGATGAATCCATCCAGATAAAAGGAGGAGAAAACTTGATTATCCTAACAAATTCATGAACTATTTTATTTCTCTCTATTATAATGATCAGAGCTACTTTATTACTCTCTCTATTATAATGATTATAAATTACATGATTAAAATCTGTCAGCATGAAATAGCAATCATCAATAATCGCACTTGCCATTAAAGAGGAGTTGTCTTCTCTCCAAAATCATTATTTGGTTGATTTAGTTGTGGGCAAGCAAATATGGTAACAAATTTTAGTCCTTTAATAAAAAATGGTGGCTTGTTGTTTACAATGAGATATACACATACATTTAAATTTGGCATCACAGTTGCATTGAAAACCATGCTATGCTGAAAATATGTGTATTTTTAGTAAGCTTTGTTGAGCAAGCACGCACATTAAGAATTTAGATCCCTATGTATACAAATTTCACAAAAAGTTTTAGCTTTTCATTTCCTTTTCATCTCCTATTCATGCCTCTTGACCGACAATTTTCTAATCGTCATATTTAGTTTTTCATTCAATGATAAATTTGTAGTGGGTATTCGCCCGTATCGTTAGCAAGCTTAAGGGAAAGAAAGCAGTGTAACTGGATTGTTGCTTGTTCAATTTCAAATTAGCATTTTTGAACTTTATGGTAATTATAGCTCGCATATTGTTTCCAAAAGCAAGGCTAAGAATGAAGTACACAATATATTATAACTGAGAAAGTAGGAATACTAAATCATATACTCTTAAACATATTGCAGAAATAGAAGCGTGAAACACACTTCATTTAGATTTGAACATAAGTGAATATTCATATCTTTTGATCCTACTATTTGTCTAGAGGGAGCATGGATAAGAAAAGATAAATATTTAGAAAACGTATACAATTTCACATATATTTTCTAAAATCCCATGGAATGGTGCTGGTGGACTTGTCCATTAGGACAGTGTGTTATCGTATTCCAGAGAGTATGAAATTCATTAAAAAAGAAAACCTGGGACATAGATGGGGATTGTATTTAAGGCAAAGCAAGTATTTAACTAATCAAGAAAGAAGTTTGCACATTTCATTTTCCTGGAGTAAACATGGCGATGGCACAATTGGAAAATTAACAGCTCCACGTGATTTGAGTACAATCTAAACAGAACCTTCATATGTGTATATAGGTAGCCATATGGAGCATAATCATATGTAAAAAGGCAATCCTTGGAACACTTTGTTCCGAAAAAGCAAGTCAGACAGCTAGTAGTTTGGATAAAACCTTTAAAATAGTATAAGACAACTTCCAGCGATTTGAAATGTACACAGTAAGAGGTTCGCCGGGAAATGAGAAGGGACAGCAAAATATACTCCCTCTGCAAACTAATACCAAGTTATAGAAGAAGCACCTGAAATACAATAGTGGCAGTGTAGCGCCCAATATGTGATTCTATCTCAATCACGTGATGAACTCATGATTGGGGCACAACCGCATTTCGAGCGCATAGTAAGGTGGATATCATTACAACATACCATGTACTGAATAGATGATAATACAAGATAAAGGTTTACACTCGCCACAAGCTACAACATGAATACAACAGTTCATCAATACATATCAATCATCATACAGAAGAGCAGGATCCGACTACGGATGAAATCAAACGAAAAAGAAAATGACATCCACCCTGCTAATCCCAGGCTCCGGGCCTGGAACCTATCCCTTGATCGAAGAAGAAGCATAATAAGAATTCCAAAACAAGCATGCAGCATACTCGTGTCAGATGATCGCATTACCTGTACCTGCACCTGTTGTTGTAGTAATCTGTGAGCCACGAGGACTCAACAATCCCATTACCACGGGTATCAAGTCTAGCAAAGCTTAATGGGTATGAATTGGATAAGTGTTGAGGTTGCAGGAAACACTAAGCATTGTATGGTGACTAACTTACGAGTACAAGAGTAAGATGAGAAGCTACGCATAACGGTCGCAAAATAGTAATGATCAAGAAGTGATGTTGAACTACTTACGAGTCAAACATAACCCCATTGTGTTCTCTTCTCGAACTCACTCGAAAAGAGACAGTCACGGTTACGCACGCGGTTGGTGTATTTTATTTCGAATCTGGTGTCAAGTTCTCTACAACCGGATATTAAAAATTTCCATCTGCCACATAACCGCGGGCACGGCATCTGGAAAGATTAAAACCCGCAGGGGTGTCCCAATTTAGTCCATCACAAACTCTCACGATAAACGGAGGAAAATCCTCCTTCCGGAACAACCCAATCAAGCTCGGAATCCCGGTTCGCAAGACATTTCGACAATGGTAAAACAAATCCAGCAAGACCTCCCGACGTGCCGACACCTTGATAGTAGCCGCGCGTATCTCATCTCAGGCCACGATTGGATGAACACTACGTACGACAGCCAAAAACCTGAGTTGCCCCAGGTGGCGTCGCAAGTGGCTCTAATTTGGACCAACACTCATGAGGAGCACTGGACCGGTGGTGTTAATTAATTATCCTCAGGGCCCGGGAAGTCCTTATGCAAGTTTTAGTTGTTACTAGCCAAATGGTAAAACTAATATTGGGCCTTGCTGGAAGAGTTTTATTCAAAACGAACTATCAAGAGGGGCCCATAAACCCCGACCGTGTTAGAAACGCAAAATCAAGGAACATAACTGTTGGGGAACGTAGTAATTTCAAAATTTTCCTACGCAGATGCAAGATCATGGTGATGCATAGCAACGAGAGAGGAGAGTGTTGTCTACGTACCCTCGTAGACCGAAAGCGGAAGCGTTAGCACAACGCGGTTGATGTAGTCGTACGTCTTCACGGCCCGACCGATCAAGCACCGAAACTACGGCACCTCTGAGCTCTAGCACACGTTCAGCACGATGACGATCCCCGGACTCCGATCCAGCAGAATGTCGGAGAAGAGTTCCGTCAGCACGACGGCGTGGTGACGATCTTGATGTTCTACTGTCGCAGGGCTTCGCCTAATCACCGCTACAATATTATCGAGGATTATGGTGGAAGGGGGCACCGCACACGGCTAAGAGATCAATAATCAATTGTTGTGTCTTTGGGGTGCCCCCCTGCACCCGTATATAAAGGAGCAAGGGAGGAGGAGGCCGGCCCTAGGAGGGGGCGCGCCAAGTGTGGAGTCCTACTAGGACTCCCTAGTCCTAGTAGGATTCCACCTCCCATATGGAATAGGAAAAGAGGAAGGGAAAAGGAGAAGGAAGGAAGGGGGCGACCCCCTTCCCTAGTCCAATTCAGACCAGACCAAGGGGAGGGGTGCGGCCACCCTTGAGGCCCTTTTCCTTCTTTCCCGTATGGCCCAATAAGGCCCAATACGTATTCCCGTAACTCTCCGGTACTCCGAAAAATACCTGAATCACTCGGAAACTTTCCGATGTCCGAATATAGTCATCCAATATATCGATCTTTACGTCTCGGCCATTTCGAGACTCCTCGTCATGTCCCCGATCTCATCCGAGACTCCGAACTCCTTCGGTACATCAAAACTCATAAACTCATAATATAACTGTCATCGAAACCTTAAGCGCGCGGACCCTACGGGTTCGAGAACAATGTAGACATGACCGAGACACGTCTCCGGTCAATAACCAATAGCGGAACCTGGATGCTCATATTGGCTCCCACATATTCTACGAAGATTGTAGGATCGAAAGTATGTCTAGAGGGGGGGTGATTAGACTACTTGACCAAATAAAAACTTAACCTTTTCCCAGTTTTAGTTCTTGGCAGATTTTAGCTATTGTAGGACAAGTCAAGCAATCATCACACAATTCAAGCAAGCATGCAACGAGTATATTGGTAGCGGAAAGTAAAGCATGCAACTTGCAAGAATGTAAAGGGAAGGGTTTGGAGAATTCAAACGCAATTGGAGACACGGATGTTTTTCCCGTGGTTCAGATAGGTGGTGCTATCCTACATCCACGTTGATGGAGACTTCAACCCACGAAGGGTAACGGTTGCGCGAGTCCACAGAGGGCTCCACCCACAAAGGGTAACGGTTGCGCGAGTCCACGGAGGGCTCCACCCACGAAGGGTCCACGAAGAAGCAACCACCCACAAAGGGTCCACGAAGTAGCAACCTTGTCTATCCCACCATGGCCATCGCCCACGAAGGACTTGCCTCACTAGCGGTAGATCTTCACGAAGTAGGCGATCTCCTTGCCCTTACAAACTCCTTGGTTCAACTCCACAATCTTGTCGGAGGCTCCCAAGTAACACCTAGCCAATCTAGGAGATACCACTCTCCAAGAAGTAACAAATGGTGTGTAGGTAATGAACTCCTTGCTCTTTGTGCTTCAAATGATAGTCTCCCCAACACTCAACTCTCTCATAGAATTTGGATTTTGTGGAAAGAAGATTTGAGTGGAAAGCAACTTGGGGAAGGCTAGAGATCAAGATTCATATGGTAGGAATGGAATATCTTGGTCTCAACATATGAGTAGGTGGTTCTCTCTCAGAACATATGAGTTGGAATTGTGTATGTGTTCTGATGGCTCTCTCCACGAATGAAGAGGAGGTGGAGGGGTATATATAGCCTCCACACAAAATCCAACCGTTACACACAGTTTTCCAATCTCGGTGGGACCGAATCAACAAACTCGGTCGGACCGAAAAGGTAAACCTAGTGACCGTTAGAGATTTTCGGTGGGACTGACATGCAACTCGGTAGGACCGATATGGTTAGGGTTTGGGCATAACATAATCTCGGTGAGACCGATTACACAAACTCGGTGAGACCGATTTTGGTAATTAGCTAACCAGAGAGTTGGTCAGGCAAACTCGGTGGGACCGATTTGCTCTTTCGGTGAGACCGAAAAGTTACAAAAAGGAAACACTGAATTTACATTGCAATCTCGGTGGGACCGATTCGCTCTTTCGGTGAGACCGAAAAGTTACGAAAGGGAAACAGAGAATTTGCAATCCCATCTCGGTGAGACCGAGATCCCTATCGGTAGAACCGATTTGCTAGGGTTTGGCAGTGGCTTATGACAAGTGAAACTCGGTGGCACCGGATAGAAAGAATCGGTATGACCGAGTTTGGCTTAGGGTTTAGGTCATATGTGGATATGTGAAAGTAGTTGAGGGTTTTGGAGCATATCACTAAGCACATGAAGCAAGAGGCTCATTAAGCAACACCTCATCCCTCCTTGATAGTATTGGCTTTTCCTAAAGACTCAATGTGATCTTGAATCACTAAAATATAAAATGAAGAGTCTTGAGCTTTTGAGCTTGAGCCAATCCTTTGTCCTTAGAATTTTGAGGGTTCCACTTTCACATCCATGCCATGCCAATCATTGAGCTTTCCTGAAATAATCATCTTGGAATAGCATTAGCTCAATGAGCTATATGTTGTTATGAATTACCAAAACCACCTAGGGATAGTTGCACTTTCAATCTCCCCCTTTTTGGTAATTGATGACAACATATAGATCAAAGCTTCGACAAATGATAATAAGCATGAAATATATCGTCGCTTTGAGAAGTATGTGACAAGTAAGAGCTCCCCCTAAATTTGTGCATATTTAAAATTTGCTTTGGACTGCAAATGCACAAGGAGTTAGAGTCATGGGTTACTCTTCCATGTCACATACATCTTGGTGGAGCGCTTAAAATGATAAGAATGAAATACATGCACTCATCACTAAGAATAGTGAATGGTCACATAAGATAGATAAGATGGTAATATTTAAGCAAACATTAAGTGTAGCTTATGATCAAACACATGATCATCAATGTCTCACGAGCAATGACATAGTATCTCAAGCACTCAAAAGCAAACAAAGTTCGAAAAACCACCAAATAAAGCAAGAGAGAATAAAAGCAACACTCTCTCTCTCGAAGCCTATGATCTATACATTTTCTCCCCCTTTGGCAACAAGTTACCAAAAAGTTCCTAGAAAATGCATAGTGTTAGATTGACTCTCAGACTTGATCTTCAGGTGGTGGTGGAGTCCGGAGCACTCCAAGGACGAAGCCTTCTGTAGACATGGTCGGAGTCGAGGCTGAAGTAGATGCTGGAGCTGGTGGAACTGAAGCTGTAGCTGGTGCAGACGTGGTGACTCTGGGGTCAGCAACGGGCACTGCAGACGACCTCGGACCTCGTGGCACTCTGGCAAAGGCATCAGTTGTAGTCCTGCCTCTCCTCTCCTGCATGTCATCTTGGAGCTGCTCCACTGCAGTCCGAATCTCTGTCACCTTGACATCCAAGTCATAGAACTTTTGTTCCATGATTCTCTCTAGGCTTGCCTGGTTCTGAGTTAGGGTGGCTAGTCCTTTCTCAATCCGCAGGGTAGATGCAATTAGGTAACCAAGCTGCTCTTGTTTGGTTTTTAAGAAATACTCAGATGCCTCCTCTTGAGTTGGCATCTTGGCAGCTTTCTCCTTCCTTGCCTTCTCCTTCTTTGCTTGTGCTTGAACTGATGATGGTTCGTTCTCATTCATCACAACTTGATTGTCCTCAAAATCTGGATGAATAGGCAAGTGTTCCTTGTCCAACAAGTATATGCCCGTGCCCATCTTGGAGTTGATTAATTCCTGAATTTGTGGGGCATATCCACAGCTCCTCTTCTGATCTGCTGTAGTCCTCTTGATAGTTTCTACTATGAGGCTCATGACCTTGAATTTCTGAGGCACATCAAATACATGAAGCAAATTGATTGCATGGCCTCTGATCATCTTGTGATCACCTGACTTGGGCAAGAGAGTGTGCCTCAAAATCCAATTAATAGTTGGCAGCCCTGACAGAAGATAATGCACTGAGCCAAATTTGAAAGTTTCAAGAGCTTCATTTGGAATTTCCTTGTACATATTGGACATAGAGTTGTGGTCCATCTTCTTCTTGGCATAGATATCCAAGTCATCCTCATGCTCCTCTGGGGCATTGATGAGCTGTGCCCATTCAGCAACTGTAGATTGGTACCTCGTACCTTCAGACATCCAAGTTATCCTACCATCCGGATAAAAATGTGTTGTGGAGTAGAATTGCATAATGAGTTCCTCGTTCCACTTTGTGAGCTTCTGCCCAACAAAGTCTGCTACTCCACAAGCATTGAAGCTGTCATACACTCCAGGGTAGTGTTCTTCATTGTCCTTGATGTACTCCCAATCAACCCATCTCATATCACAGACTATTGGCTTCTTATCAAGCAGCACTGTCTCATAGAAGTCCTGCTGTTCCTTGGTGTGAAATCTGTAGTCAACAGCAGTCCTCCTCCTTGAAGCATACGGGTCTGCTTCTCTCCTCTTCCGGAGTCCTGAATCTCTCCTGAGCTTCATGTCCTCAGCCACAGGATGAGCATCGTTGTGGTCTGGGATCTTGGGCTTGAGCTTTCTCAGAACGTGCTCTTCATCATCTTCTTCAGCAGCTTCAGGCACTGGGGCCTTGTTCTTCTCAGTGGCTGGGATGCTTCTTGTATTTCTCTTTGGCTTTGGCTTTGGAGCTGGCTTGGCCTTGGAAGCAGCTGCCCCTGATCTTATGGCATCACCCATCAGCTTGGGTGCCTTAGGTGCTGGTGCAGCTACCTCTTCTTCTTCCTCTTCTTCCATGATGGAAGCCTTTCCAAGCACTCTGGCTACGGTCTTCTTGACCCTTTCCTTTCTTTTCTTGCCTTCAGCAGCAACTGGCTCTATGGGAGTGGTCTTCTCAGTTGAAGCTCTGGCCTTTGACATAGGTTGCCTGCCTGCTGGCCTTTTGATTTTCAATCCTGGCTTTGTGCCCTGTGCTGGCTCAACTCTCTTTGATGTGGCTTCCTCTTCCTCTGCCACATAATCTTCATCCTTAGAATCTGAAGTTCTCTTCTTCCTCTGTCTGGTGGCAGTTTTTGGCAGATTGCTAGGAGTACTTCTGCTGCCATCATCTGAAGAGCTGGAGGGACTAGTGCCCTCACTCATCTGCACTTGCTGCTCTGACAAGTTCTGGCTATCACTTTGGTCTGACATGATGCAAACTCTGACTGCTGATCCTGTGAATAGTTTATAGATGAGGTAGAATAGATGAGCATCACAAAATGCAGAGATTTTTGCAAAAGAATGATCCAAAAACTTAGTTTTAGTTTCCCACTGAAATCATCTCGGATCTACCGATTTTTAAACTCGGTGATACCGAAGCAGTTTTGGAACCTAAACTAGTGAACTCGGTCAGACCGAGTCACAGTTCGGTGGCACCGAGACTGCTAGGGTTTCACAGAGTTCCAAAATCGGTCACACCGATAAGTAATTCTCGGTCAGATCGAGTCTCACTTGTGCAATGGCATAAGCCAAATCGGTGGGACCGAGTTTTTCAACTCGGTGGGTCCGAGATGGTTTTGGCGGAAACCTAACCCTAAAATTTTCGAATCAAAACTAATCTACGAACACATTGAATGGATAGGAGTGTTTCAATCGTGGCAAGAATCATGACGATCACAATGTGCTAAGAATCGGATTGGGGAATAGCACAAAGATCGAGTCCATACCCTAGTTCGGCGGAGACTCGCTACGGCGGCAACGGCGGGGTAGAATTCCCGTTGACGGCGACGGAGACCAGCGACTGGAGGCGGCTGGCGGCGAGGAGACGATCCGGAGACCACGTTGGCAGAGCAAGCTATCGCGCGGGCGAAGGGGTTCGGAGAAATTTCCAAATTTTTGCCCGTGACTATATATAGCCCGACCCTGTCGGTGTGACCGAGTGAAACAGCTCGGTGGCACCGAGATGCAAAACTGTATACAGTTGTTGCAACTCGGTGTGACCGAAAGGTTCAAATCGGTTGCACTGAGATCGAAAACCTAGATCAACTTAATGATCTCGGTAGGACCAAAAGTGGGGTATCGGTCAGACCGAGAATCATAAAGAGGTTTTGGAAGTTTAAGTCTATGACGAATCAGGGACTCCGAGCACTCCTTACACAGAGTGGTTCAAATCTGACTTGATCAAATTTTGTGATGTAGCATGAATAGAGTTTGAGACGAGAAAAGCATAGATAGCTAGAGGAGGTTCTTAGGCATTCTTGTCCATCCACTTGGCAAAAGGAAATAAAACCAAATAATCAAAACAACAAGTGGATGTCCTCGAATGAGTAAAATATGCAACCAGCATGCTCACACAATAAGATGGCAAATGAAATATGTGACAAGGCATGCACAACCAATTCTAGCATCTATCAAGCAATTTGCGATGACAAGGTCATCTATATATATGAGTATATTGACTTAGGAGTCAAGTGAGAACACTTGATCATAGGTCATACTCATCGTTTAAGCTCAAGTGGGGTTACCACTTTTACATAAAGCATTGTTGTGTTCACATCTTTAGAGTTGCTTTAGCTCAAGTCTTAGAGTAAAGCTCCCCCTAGATGTGATATCCCCCCTTAGAGGGATGAACTAACCTCGGGTTTTGTCGATGATGACTTCATGTAGATGTTGAAGATGTGGATGCTCAATGTTGATGTAGATCACTTGGAGCTATCCATTTGAGTGAATTGCACTTTCAATACCAAATGGGTTAGTCCCACAAGGAACAAACAAGGATATCCATAGACATAGAGTGATGCACACACAAGATGATGTCCATGAAAACTTTTAGGTTACCTTGTCCCTTGTCTTACCAACAAGAGGGTTTGTGACTCCTTGAACTAGTGCAAGATGTGGAAGTTGATTGCACTTGTTCTTGCCAAAATGATAAGAGTGAAGTATGTTGGCGGAGTCACCCTCAAGAACTCTCTAGTTCTTCTTCTTTTGGATCCACACCATCTTGATGGGAATCCTTGGAGTTGTAGTTGTACTTGATGAAGTGGAACTTGAAGTAGTCTTGGGAATCCACTTTACTAAGGTCTTAGGAGCTTCTTCAAATGCATCAATTTCCTCTTGAAGCTTGTCCTTGCCTTTTTGCTTGTAGTCTTGTGGTGGAAGATCATCTTGAGCTTGTGTCCCCTTGAAAGAAGTATCATACTTCTCTTGTTGAGGAACAAACTTTGTCTTGGGGTATTGATCTTCTTCCCACTCAACTCCATTGGCATTGAACTTTCGTTCAAAACCAACACCTTGATTCTTCCGGTGCATTCCTTGCTTGGGCACAATTTCCTCGAATTGCTTACTCCCGGCAAGGCTTTTATACACTCCTTTCTCTATAATTCCCTTCAATAAGCTATTTTCTTGCTCAAGTGTAACTTGGCTAAGAGAATCATTAGTGGAATCAAGAGAACTACTAGAAGCAACAATATTGGATTTAGCATGATCATTGTTACTGCTAGAGGAAGAATCTTTCTTGTTCTTGTTACTAGACTTGACTTGAGGCATGTAAGTGGATAAGAGTAAACGCTTGGCAATGTAAGAAGAACTTTTCTTGCGGAGATCATCATTGATTGCTTTTAAGAACTCATGCTCTTGCTCGAGATTGAGCTTTTCAAAGCGTAATTTCTCATGAGCTCTTAAAAGTTCTCGATGATCTTCGAAGATAGTTTCATGAGCTAACTTAAGAGTGTTGAGTTCTTTAGTTAGAGCCTCAATCTTCTCCTTATCATTGTCATTCGTTTTATCTTGATTAGCATGATTAATTGACGTTTCATCATAGTATTCATCACTAGAGTTGTCAACAAGCAAATCATCACCTAACAAGTCATCTTCATCACTATTGAAATCAACATACTTGGGGTGTGTTACCTTAGGACCTTTGGCCATGAAGCATCTTCCAATTCCTTCATTTGGTGAGTCAAATATGTCGTAGGAGTTGGTTGACACAAGTGCTAGACCGGCAACACCTTCATCTTGAGTATCTTCGGAGTCGGAGTGATAACTTCTCTCGGAGTGGCTGTCGGAGTCGGAGCCGGATACCCATTCACCAACATGAGCTTGATGTCTTCGTTTTGTGTAGCTCCTTGATGATTTTTCCTTCCTTTCCGAATCCTTGCTTCTCCGTGAGTATCTTCGTTCATAATGATCATCTCTACTCCTTCTCTCTCTTGGTGGTGATTCTTTGCTTCTTCTTTTTGGAGAATCTTCTCTTCTCTTGTAGGGAGCCGTACACTCATTGGAATAGTGTCCGGGTCTTCCACAACTGTAGCAGTTTCGCTCTCGACTAGAAGATCTTTTGTCATTGTAGGACCTTGACTTGAAGCTTCTATCTTTGCTTCTACTCTTGTAGAACTTGTTGAAGTTCTTCACCATTAAGCTCAATTCTTCATTGAAGTTTTGTTTCTCACTTGATGATGTAGGGGCTTCACATGAGGCTTTGTAGGCACCACTTGATTTGTTGTGAAGTTCCTCTTTATCCTTAAGTGACATCTCATGAGCAACAATTCTTCCAATCACCTCCGTTGGCTTGAGATCTTTGTAATTTGGCATCATTTGGATCAATGTGCATACGGTATCATATTTTCCATCCAAGGCTCTTAGAATCTGCTTGATGATGAATCTATCGGTCATCTCTTAACTTCCTAAGCCGGCAATCTCATTTGTGATGAGAGCAAGCCTAGAGTACATTTCAACGACACCTTCACCATCCTTCATTTTGAACTTGTCAAGTCGACTTTGAAGCATATCCAACTTGGATTCCTTGACGGAGTCGGTACCTTCGTGCATATCAATCAAAGTGTCCCAAATTTCCTTTGCATTCTCAAGACGGCTGAGTTTGTTGAATTCTTCGGGGCACAATCCGTTGAAGAGAATATCACAAGCTTGAGCATTGTATTGCAACATCTTCAACTCATCCGCGGTAGCTTCACGGTTTGGTTCTTTCCCATCAAATAAGTCACCTTGCAAACCAACACACACAATAGCCCAAACGACGAGGTTATGTCCAAGAATATGCATTTTCATTTTATGCTTCCAACTAGCAAAATTAGTACCATCAAAGTAAGGACCTCTACGGTGATAATTTCCCTCGCTAGACGCCATACTCTCCTAGGTTGTGAAACCAAGACTATGACCACCAAAAGCTATGGATATCAAAGCAAATGGAGACCAAATCTCTGATACCACTTGTAGGATCGAAAGTATGTCTAGAGGGGGGGAGGTGATTAGACTACTTGACCAAATAAAAACTTAACCTTTTCCCAATTTTAGTTCTTGGCAGATTTTAGCTATTGTAGGACAAGTCAAGCAATCATCACACAATTCAAGCAAGCATGCAACGAGTATATTGGCAGCGGAAAGTAAAGCATGCAACTTGCAAGAATGTAAAGGGAAGGGTTTGAAGAATTCAAACGCAATTGGAGACATGGATGTTTTTCCCGTGGTTCGGATAGGTGGTGCTATCCTACATCCACGTTGATGGAGACTTCAACCCACGAAGGGTAACGGTTGCGCGAGTCCATGGAGGGCTCCACCCACAAAGGGTAACGGTTGCGCGAGTCCACGGAGAGCTCCACCCATGAAGGGTCCACGAAGAAGCAACCACCCACAAAGGGTCCACGAAGTAGCAACCTTGTCTATCCCACCATGGCCATCGCCCACGAAGGACTTGCCTCACTAGCGGTAGATCTTCACGAAGTAGGCGATCTCCTTGCCTTTACAAACTCCTTGGTTCAACTCCACAATCTTGTCGGAGGCTCCCAAGTAACACCTAGCCAATCTAGGAGACACCACTCTCCAAGAAGTAACAAATGGTGTGTAGGTAATGAACTCCTTGCTCTTGTGCTTCAAATGATAGTCTCCCCAACACTCAACTCTCTCTCATAGGATTTGGATTTTGTGAAAAGAAGATCTGAGTGGAAAGCAACTTGGGGAAGGCTAGAGATCAAGATTCATATGGTAGGAATGGAATATCTTGGTCTCAACACATGAGTAGGTGGTTCTCTCTCAGAACATATGAGTTGGAATTGTGTATGTGTTCTGATGGCTCTCTCCACGAATGAAGAGGAGGTGGAGGGGTATATATAGCCTCCACACAAAATCCAACCGTTACACACAGTTTTCCAATCTCGGTGGGACCGAATCAACAAACTTGGTCGGACCGAAAAGGTAAACCTAGTGACCGTTAGAGATTTTCGGTGGGACTGACATGCAACTCGGTAGGACCGATATGGTTAGGGTTTGGGCATAACATAATCTCGGTGAGACCGATTACACAAACTCGGTGAGACCGATTTTGGTAATTAGCTAACCAGAGAGTTGGTCAGGCAAACTCGGTGGGACCGATTTGCTCTTTCGGTGAGACCGAAAAGTTACAAAAAGGAAACACTGAATTTACATTGCAATCTCGGTGGGACCGATTCGCTCTTTCGGTGAGACCGAAAAGTTACGAAAGGGAAACAGAGAGTTTGCAATCCCATCTCGATGAGACTGAGATCCCTATCGGTAGAACCGATTTGCTAGGGTTTGGCAGTGGCTTATGACAAGTGAAACTCGGTGGCGCCGGATAGAAAGAATTGGTATGACCGAGTTTGGCTTAGGGTTTAGGTCATATGTGGATATGGGAAAGTAGTTGAGGGTTTTGGAGCATATCACTAAGCACATGAAGCAAGAGGCTCATTAAGCAACACCTCATCCCTCCTTGATAGTATTGGCTTTTCCTAAAGACTCAATGTGATCTTGGATCACTAAAATATAAAATGAAGAGTCTTGAGCTTTTGAGCTTGAGCCAATCCTTTGTCCTTAGCATTTTGAGGGTTCCACTTTCACATCCATGCCATGCCAATCATTGAGCTTTCTTGAAATAATCATCTTGGAATAGCATTAGCTCAATGAGCTATATGTTGTTATGAATTACCAAAACCACCTAGGGATAGTTGCACTTTCAAAGATCTTTATCGGTCAGACCGCATAACAACATACGTTGTTCACTTTGTCATCGGTATGTTACTTGCCCGAGATTCGATCGTCGGTATCTCAATACCTAGTTCGATCTCGTTACCGGCAAGTCTCTTTACTCGTTCCGTAATACATCATGCTGCAACTAACTCATTAGTTGCAATGCTTGCAAGGCTTAAGTGATGTGCATTACCGAGAGGGCCCAAAGATACCTCTCCGACAATCGGAGTGACAAATCCTAATCTCGAAATACGCCAACCCAACAAGTACCTTCGAGACACCTGTAGAGCACCTTTATAATCACCCAGTTACGTTGTGACATTTGGTGGCACACAAAGTGTTCTTCCGGTAAACGGGAGTTGCATAATCTCATAGTCATAGGAACATGTATAAGTCATGAAGAAAGCAATAGCAACAAACTAAACGATCAAGTGCTATGCTAACGGAATGGGTCAAGTCAATCACATCATTTCCTAATGATGTGATCACGTTAATCAAATGACAACTCATGTCTATGGTTAGGAAGCATAACCATCTTTGATCAACGAGCTAGTCAAGTAGAGGTATACTAGTGACACTCTGTTTGTCTATGTATTCACACATGTATTATGTTTCCGGTTAATACAATTCTAGCATGAATAATAAACATTTATCATGATATAAGGAAATAAATAATAGCTTTATTATTGCCTCTAGGGCATATTTCCTTCAGTCTCCCACTTGCACTAGAGTCAATAATCTAGTTCACATCGCCATGTGATTTAACATCAATAGTTCACATCACCATGTGATTAACACCCATAGTTCACATCGACATGTGACCAACACCCAAAGGGTTTACTAGAGTCAATAATCTAGTTCACATCGCTATGTGATTAACACCCAAAGAGTACTGAGGTGTGATCATGTTTTGCTTGTGAGAGAAGTTTAGTCAACGGGTCTGCCACATTCAGATCCGTAAGTTTTTTGCAAATTTCTATGTCAACAATGCTCTGCATGGAGCTATTCTAGCTAATTGCTCCCACTTTCAATATGTATCCAGATTGAGACTTAGAGTCATCTAGATCAGTGTCAAAACTTGCATCGATGTAACCCTTTACGACGAACCTTTTGTCACCTCCATAATCGAGAAACATATCCTTATTCCACTAAGGATAATTTTGACCAATGTCCAGTGAGCTACTCCTAGATCACTATTGTACTCCCTTGCCAAACTCAGGGCAGGGTATACAATAGGTCTGGTACACAACATGGCATACTTTATAGAACCTATGGCTAAGGCATAGGGAATGACTTTCATTCTCTCTCTATCTTCTGTCGTGGTCGGATTTTGAGTCTTACTCAACTTCACACCTTGTAACACAGGCAAGAACTTCTTCTTTGACTGTTCCATTTTGAACTACTTCAAAATCTTGTCAAGGTATGTACTCATTGAAAAACTTATCAAGCATCTTGATCTATCTCTATAGATCTTGATGCTCAATATGTAAGTAGCTTCACCGAGGTCTTTCTTTGAAAAACTCCTTTCAAATATTCCTTTATGCTTTGCAGAATAATTCTACATTATCTCCGATCAACAATATGTCTTTCACATATACTTATCAGAAATGCTGTAGTGCTCCCACTCACTTTCTTGTAAATACAGCCTTCACCGCAAGTCTGTATAAAACTATATGCTTTGATCAACTTATCAAAGCGTATATTCCAACTCCGAGATGCTTGCACCAGTCCATAGATGGATCGCTGGAGCTTGCATATTTTGTTAGTACCTTTAGGATTGACAAAACCTTCTGGTTGCATCATATACAACTCTTCTTTAATAAATCCATTAAGGAATGCAGTTTTGTTTATCCATTTGCCAGATTCATAAAATGCGGGAATTGCTAACATGATTCGGACAGACTTAAGCATAAATACGAGTGAGAAACTCTCATCGTAGTCAACACCTTGAACTTGTCGAAAAACTTTTTGCGACAATTCTAGCTTTGTAGATAGTAACACTACTATCAGCGTCCGTCTTCCTCTTGAAGATCCATTTAATCTCAATGGCTCACCGATCATTGGGCACGTCAATCAAAGTCCATACTTTGTTCTCATACATGGATCTCATCTCAGATTTCATGGCCTCAAGCCATTTCGCGGAATCTGGGCTCATCATCGCTTCCTCATAGTTCGTAGGCTCGTCATGGTCAAGTAACATGACCTCCAGAATAGGATTACCGTACCACTCTGGTGCGGATCTCACTCTGGTTTACCTATGAGGTTCAGTAGTAACTTGATCTGAAGTTACATGATCATCATCATTAGCTTCCTCACTAATCGGTGTAGTAGTCACAGAAACAGATTTCTGTGATGAACTACTTTCCAATAAGGGAGCAGGTACAATTACCTCATCAAGTTCTACTTTCCTCCCACTCACTTCTTTCGAGAGAAGCTCCTTCTCTAGAAAGTATCCATTCTCAGCAATGAATAACTTGCCTTCGGATCTGTGATAGAAGGTGTACCCAACATTTTCGTTTGGGTATCCTATGAAGATTTACTTCTCCGATTTGGGTTCGAGCTTATCATGTTGAAACTTTTTCACATAAGCATTGCAGTCCCAAACTTTAAAAAAATGACATCTTAGGTTTCTCGCCAAACCACAGTTCATACGGGGTCGTCTCAACGGATTTAGATGGTGCCCTTTTTAACGTGAATGTAGCTGTCTCTAATGCATAACCCCAAAACGACAGTGGTAGATCGGTAAGAGACATCATAGATCGCACTATATCTAATAAAATACAGTTATGACGTTCGGACACACCATTACACTGTGGTGTTCCAGGTGGCGTGAGTAGTGAAACTATTTCACATTGTTTTAACTGAAGGCCAAACTCGTAACTCAAATATTTTACTTCTGCGATCATATCATAGAAACTTTTATTTTTGTTACGATGATTCTCCACATCACTCTGAAATTCTTTGAACTTTTCAAATATTTCAGACTTGTGTTTCATCAAGTAGATATACTCATATCTGCTCAAATCATCTGTGAAGATCAGAAAATAATGATACCTGCCACGAGCCTCAATATTCATCGGACCACATACATCAGTATGTATGATTTCCAACAAATCTGTTGCTCGCTCCATTGTTCCGGAGAACGGAGTCTTAGTCATCTTGCCCATGAGGCATGGTTCACAAGCATCAACTGATTCATAATCAAGTGATTCCAAAAACCCATCAGCATGGATTTTCTTCATGCGCTTTACACTAATATGACCTAAACGGCAGTGCCACAAATAAGTTGCACTATCATTAGTAACTTTGCATCTTTTGGCTTCAATATTATGAATATGTGTATCACCACGATCGAGATCCAACAAACCATTTTCATTGGGTGTATGACCATAGAAGGTTTTATTCATGTAAACAGAACAACAATTATTCTCTAACTTACATGAATAACCGTATTGCAATAAACATGATCCAATCATATTTATGCTCAACGCAAACACCAAATAACACTTATTTAGGTTCAACACTAACCCCGAAAGTATAGAGAGTGTGCGATGATGATCATATCAATCTTGGAACCACTTCCAACACACATCGTCACTTCACCCTTAACTAGTCTCTGTTTATTCTGCAACTCCCGTTTCGAGTTACTACTCTTAGCAACTGAACTAGTATCAAATACTGAGGGGTTGCTATAAACACTAGTAAAGTACACATCAATAACATGTATATCAAATATACCTATGTTCACTTTGCCATCCTTCTTATCCGCCAATTACTTGGGGTAGTTCCGCTTCCAGTGACCAGTCCCTTTGTAGTAGAAGCACTCAGTTTCAGGCTTAGGTCCAGACTTGGGTTTTTTCACTTGAGCAGCAACTTGCTTGCCGTTCTTCTTGAAGTTCCCCTTTCTTCCCTTTGTCCCTTTACTTGAAACTAGTGGTTTTGTTTACCATCAACACTTGATGCTTTTCTTGATTTCTACCTTCGTTGATTTCAGCATCACGAAGAGCTTGGAATCGTTTCCATTATCCCTTGCATATTATAGTTCATCACGAAGTTCTACTAACTTGGTGATGGTGACTAGAGAATTCTGTCAATCACTATTTTATTTGGAAGATTAACTCCCACTTGATTCAAGCGATTGTAGTACCCAGACAATCTGAGCACATGCTCACTGCTTGAGCTATTCTCCTCCATCTTTTAGCTATAGAACTTGTTGGAGACTTCATATCTCTCAACTCGGGTATTTGCTTGAAATATTAACTTCAACTCCTGGAACATCTCATATGGTCCACGACGTTCAAAACGTCTTTGAAGTCCCGATTCTAAGCCGTTTAAGCATGGTGCACTAAACTATCAAGTAGTCATCATATTGAGCTAGCCAAATGTTCATAACATCTGCATCTGCTCCTGCAATAGGTTTGTCACCTAGCGGTGCATCAAAGACATAATTTTTCTGTGCAGCAATGAGGATAAACCTCAGATCACGGATCCAATCCGCATCATTGCTACTAACATCTTTCAACTTAGTTTTCTCTAGGAACATATCAAAAAATAAAATAGGGGAGCTAAACGCGAGCTATTGATCTACAACATAGATATGCTAATACTACCAGGACTAAGTTCATGATAAATTAAAGTTCAATTAATCATATTACTTAAGAACTCCCACTTAGATAGACATCCCTCTAATCCTCTAAGTGATCACGTGATCCAAATCAACTAAACCATGTCCGATCATCACGTGAGATGGAGTAGTTTCAATGGTGAACATCACTATGTTGATCATATCTACTATATGATTCACGCTCGACCTTTCGGTCTCCGTGTTCCAAGGCCATATTTGTTATATGCTAGGCTCGTCAAGTTTAACCTGAGTATTCCGCGTGTGCAACTATTTTGCACCCGTTGTATTTGAACGTAGAGCCTATCACACCCGATCATCACGTGGTGTCTCAGCACGAAGAACTTTCGCAACGGTGCATACTCAAGGAGAACACTTATACTTTGATAATTTTAGTGAGAGATCATCTTATAATGCTACCATCAATCAAAGCAAGATAAGATGCATAAAAGATAAACATCACATGCAATCAATATAAGTGATATGATATGGCCATCATCATCTTGTACTTGTGATCTCCATCTCCGAAGTACCGTCATGATCACTATCGTCACCGGCGTGACACCTTGATCTCCATCGTAGCATTGTTGTCATCTCGCCAATCTTATGCTTCCACGACTATCGCTACCGCTTAGTGATAAAGTAAAGCATTATAGCGCGATTGCATTGCATACAATAAAGCGACAACCATATGCCTCCTGCCAGTTGCCGATAACTCGGTTACAAAACATGATCATCTCATACAATAAAATTTAGCATCATGTCTTGACCATATCACATCACAACATGCCCTGCAAAAACAAGTTAGACGTCCTCTACTTTGTTGTTGCAAGTTTTACGTGGCTGCTACGGGCTTAGCAAGAATCGTTCTTACCTACGCATCAAAACCACAACGATAGTTTGTCAAGTTGGTGCTGTTTTAACCTTCGCAAGGACCGGGCGTAGCCACACTCGGTTCAACTAAAGTTGGAGAAACTGACACCCGCCAGCCACCTGTGTGCAAAGCACGTCGGTAGAACCAGTCTCGCGTAAGCGTACGCGTAATGTCGGTCTGGGCCGCTTCATCCAACAATACCGCCGAACCAAAGTATGACATGCTGGTAAGCAGTATGACTTATATCGCCCACAACTCACTTGTGTTCTACTCGTGCATAACATCAGCGCATAAAACCTGGCTCGGATGCCACTGTTGGGGAACGTAGTAATTTCAAAATTTTCCTACGCACATGCAAGATCATGGTGATGCATAGCAACGAGAGAGAAGAGTGTTGTCTACGTACCCTCGCAGACCGAAAGCGGAAGCGTTAGCACAATGCGGTTGATGTAGTCGTACGTCTTCACGGCCCGACCGATCAAGCACCGAAACTACGTCACCTCCAAGTTCTAGCACACGTTCAGCTCGATGACGATCCCCGGACTCCGATCCAGCAGAATGTCGGAGAAGAGTTCCATCAGCACGACGGCGTGGTGATGATCTTGATGTTCTACTGTCGTAGGGCTTCACCTAAGCACCGCTACAATATTATCGAGGATTATGATGGAAGGGGGCACCGCACACGGCTAAGAGATCAATGATCAATTTTGTTGTGTCTTTGGGGTGCCCCCTGCACCCGTATATAAAGGAGCAAGGGAGGAGGAGGCCGGCCCTAGGAGGGGGCGCGCCAAGTGTGGAGTCCTACTAGGACTCCCTAGTCCTAGTAGGATTCCACCTCCCATATGGAATAGGAAAAGAGGAAGGGAAAAGGAGAAGGAAGGAAGGGGGCGACCCCCTTCCCTAGTCCAATTCGGACCAGACCAAGGGGAGGGGTGCGGCCACCCTTGAGGCCCTTTTCCTTCTTTCTCGTATGACCCAATAAGGCCCAATACGTATTCCGGTAACTCTCCAGTACTCCGAAAAATACCCGAATCACTCGAAACCTTTCCGATGTCCGAATATAGTTGTCCAATATATCGATCTTTACGTCTTGACCATTTCGAGACTCCTCGTCATGTCCCCGATCTCATCCAGGACTCCGAACTCCTTCGGTACATCAAAACTCATAAACTCATAATATAACTGTCATCAAAACCTTAAGCGTGCGGAACCTACGGGTTCGAGAACAATGTAGACATGACTGAGACAAGTCTCCGGTCAATAACCAATAGCGGAACCTGGATGCTGATATTGGCTCCCATGTATTCTACGAAGATCTTTATCGGTCAGACCGTATAACAACATACGTTGTTCCCTTTGTCATCGGTATGTTACTTGCCCGAGATTCGATCGTCAATATCTCAATACCTAGTTCGATCTCATTACCGGCAAGTCTCTTTACTCATTCCGTAATACATCATCCTGCAACTAACTCATTAGTTGCAATGCTTGCAAGGCTTAAGTGATGTGCATTACCGAGAGGGCCCAGGGATACCTCTCCGACAATCAGAGTGACAAATCCTAATCTCGAAATACGCCAACCCAACAAGTACCTTCGGAGACACCTGTAGAGCACCTTTATAATCACCCAGTTACGTTGTGACGTTTGGTGGCACACAAAGTGTTCCTCCGGTAAACGGGAGTTCCATAATCTCATAGTCATAGGAACATGTATAAGTCATGAAGAAAGCAATAGCAACAAACTAAACGATCAAGTGCTATGCTAACGGAATGGGTCAAGTCAATCACATCATTCTCCTAATTATGCGATCCCGTTAATCAAATGACAACTCATGTCTATGGTTAGGAAACATAACCATCTTTGATCAACGAGCTAGTCAAGTAGAGGCATACTAGTGACACTCTGTTTGTCTATGTATTCACACATGTATTATGTTTCTGGTTAATACAATTCTAGCATGAATAATAAACATTTATCATGATATAAGGAAATAAATAATAGCTTTATTATTGCCTCTAGGGCATATTTCCTTCAATAACACCGGTATGATGGAAACTAGGGCGGCAAGAGTGGAACCAAACACCAGGCAAAAGCCCGAGCCTACCACCCTTTACCAAGTATATAGATGCATTAATTGAATAAGAGATATTGTGATATCCCATCATATCCATGTCCCAACATGGAACAAACTGTAACTGCACCTGCAACTAGCAATGCTATAAGAGGGGTTGAGCAAAGCGGTAACATAGCAAAACAACGGTTTGCTGGGATGGTGGAAAGGTTAGAGGCTTATCATGGCAATTTGGGAGGCTTGATAAACAAGTGGTAGGTAGCGTGACATAGCGATAGCATCGAGACAACTAGCAAGCAAAGATAGTAGTGGTATCCAGGGTAACGGTCATCTTGCCTGGAATCCTGCTAGGAAGAAGACCGAATCCATGAAGTAGATGAACCAACGTAGTCGAACGGATCCTCACAATCGCAACGGAACCAGGAACTATCGACAAGAACAACAATCGAGAATAAGCAAACAACCTGGTAAACACACATATCATAACCATGGCATGATGCGCATACAAGTATGATGCATGTCTGGTTTAAAGAGGCATGGCATGGCAAAGTGTAACAAAAAATACTACAAATTAAGTGGAGCTCAATATGCAACGAGTTGCACTGGCGAAACACCACATTCAATTATTTAGTTTGCCCCCGGTTATGTACCCAACAATATTAAATGTTGTTAAACATGGCAAGAGGTGAAGCATAATAAAACTAACTATTTAGGCAAGTTTAAATGAGGTCGGAAACAATAAATAACAATTCTAAAAAATCCTCATGTGCATATCTTGAATTTGCTACTATTCTACCCTAAACATAATTCTAGAGTTGTTAAACATGCAAAGTAGGTGCACCATGATAATCTATGCAATGTTTCTACCCCATTTACATATAAAGATTATTTAATTCAGAGCTACAGTTAATTAGTTATGAAATAAATCATTTAAGTATGACAATTATGCAAATTTAATCAAACATCAACTTTAAACATTTTTAACATGGATGGAAGTTGCATATTATGAAAATAGATAAAATTCTAAGCATCTTACATATATATAAAGTTTTTACATGTGATGCATCGGTTGTTGAGTTTTTATATGCATTAAGTTTGAGGGTTTTTCTGTAAAACTGCAACTACCCGGTTAAATAGCAAATTTGCAGTAGCAGAATAAAAACGCTACGGGCTGAATTGACTGGCCCAATGGGATCATTGGCGCTAGAGGCTCACCCAACGGGCCTGGCCTAGTTTTGCGGTGAGGTGAGGCCGACATGGGGGCTGCTGGGCCTTGGAGCCCACCCGGCGGTCGCCCCGCGAGCGAGGCGCAGTCAACGCGGGCGTCGACCGCGTCGTCCTCCTCTGAAACAGAGGTAGCAATGGGACTTGGAGGCGGCAAGAGTGCAGGCAGGCATGGACTCTAGGGCGCAGGGAGGCGACGTGGGAACCAGCGGGGAGGCGGCGGAGACGAGCGGATCCGGCCGCGTGACGGCGATCTCCGGCAAGGTGGCGTGCGGACAGAGCTGAAGGAGGCAATGCATGTTCTCTGTTCAAACATAGATAAGGTTTCAGAGAAAGAAAGAAATCGGGGAGGAAATAGGGAGGCCGCGAGGGGGCTTGCTGACCGGCGGCGCGAACAACGCGGGGACGACCGGATCTGGCCGGATCCTCGACGAAATGAAGTAGGAGTGGCAGCGCGGCAAGGTTCGAGGCCATGGCGGCTCCCTGGTATGGAGAAAAGTGAGAGAAGATGAGGGAGGAGGGGGAGCACGAGAAGGAGGGAGGGCAGGGAGGAGGCCGCTGGCATGACCTGCTGCTGGCTTGGTCTCCGGCGGCGGCTGGCCCGACGAGGTGGTGGAGGCACTGGGTGGCTCGACGTGCTGCAGCTCGCGCACGAGGAAAAGCAGAGGAGGTCTAGCGAGGTGGTTGGTTGGGGATGGAATCTGGTTGGGGGACTCGAGAAAACGAGGAGGAGAAGCTGCAAGCTTGGATCCCAAGGATGGAGGGGACTGGCAGCGATGGGACAAGCTCGCGAGGAACAAGGGGAATGGGGGTGGCGGCGGCTGTGGGATGGAATGGATGGATGGGACAACCTAGGTTTAGGGTTGCCTTGTTTATATAGTAGTAGAATTAAGGGAGGGGTCACCTAGACCCTCCGATCGTAATCGGACGGTCCGGAAAAAGATAGACTAGGACATTCTAACAAAGAACCAAAGATATTTTAGGGATGTTTGGGGATGATCCGGACCCAATAGTCACAACTGCCCGGTTCAGGTTCGGTATAGTTTCGGACGTGCACGCCAGGGGTATGTGCACTATGCAGAGAGGGTGGACATGTAGACGAGAAAGGAAAACGAAGACGACGGGGCCTGACAAAAGGGCACAGAGAAGACAAGAGAGAAGAGAGCGGTCCGGTAGTCCGAGAGAAGGTCATCAGAGACAAGGAAGAAGCGACAACTATGAGCGGATGCAAGTTTTGAAAAATGACGGCAATGGAGTGCCGATGCAATGTGAATGATGCGATGATGAATGCAGCAAAAAAATAAAACACACAACGACAACGAAAATAACTGGAAGGCGTCTGGAGCGTCGGTCTCGGGTCGTTACAGGAAGCTAGTTTGGCACGGAACCTGCATCTATTTGAATGCAATTCACATCCTCTAGGCCATCGTTCTCACACTTTTGCTAGCAAGTACCTCGATATTGACAATCTCCTCCCTGTTGAATCAGGTGTCAGCAAGTTCCTCGACGTTGAAATAATGAACACCAGGGGGAAGGAGACGGTCGGATTGCGCTTCCAGGTGGCTCTCCTCAAGGGAATGTTCTTGTGTTGACAGTGACCTTGCCACGTAGACCATAGAACTTCCTTCCAGCTGAGGTAAGACCATGAAGCTCATTGTAACGCCCCAAGACCGGAGCTTCAGTTGCCTTCCAGGGTTTCCAGTTTTCGCCGTGTGTTTCATTTGTGCCTGCCCTTTTATTTTTGCATTGCATCATGTCATCATGCCATCATATCTTTAATTTTTTTTAAAACCTCAACTAAATAAATTGTATGGATTTTTCGATCCATTTAAATCGAGGGACTCACATGGTGACTTCTCTTTATAACATATCCTCCAATATTAGGGAGCTATATTAAATATTCCATTCTTTTGGAATTAACCAAAACACACTTGAAAAATCCCCACTCCCTTTCTACTTCAAATTTGGTCCCCAAACTTTGCCAACATTTCTTTTCCCATTTATCGAGGCTCCTCCTAAATTCTCAACATTTTTGGACTCTTCTAAATCCTAGTCCTTGTTCAAACCTTTTAAATTAAATTCAAATGACTTTGAATTTAATTCTTGCAATCTTGCCCACTCCATTTTTCTTGGGTCAAGCTCATTTTTGTGAGTCCGGAAAAATTTTCCGCATGCCCAAATTCTTGTCCACTCATTTCTTTTCTCTCCTTTTCTTTCTTTGCTTTTCTGTTTTTAGAAGAGTTTTGAAAAGAGAGGGAGTGGAGAGCCCAGCCGCCTCCCTCTTCGCTGGGCCGGCCTCCTAGGCCCACCAACCCTCCTGAGGCCCAGCCGGTGCCCCTCTAACCCTAGCCGCAGCGCCCGCACCCCATCTCTCCCCTCGTTCCCTGCCAGCGCCGCCTACACACGCTTCGAGCAGGGAGACGAGCTCCCTGCGCCCGATCCTCTCGCAGCCGCTCCCCTTGATCCCCTCTCCTCCCTCCTTGCCCGATCTCATCTCCCTCGCTCTCTCCCTCCGCACGCAGCGCCTAGCGCGCAGCTCTCCCTCCTCCCTCATCTCCCTCGCAGCCTCTCTTCCTCCCCAGCGCCGCGGCCTCGCCCTTCCTCCTCCTGCATCGAGCGCCCCCGCTCCTCCTCGCCCTTCTCCTCGCTCCGCCTCATCCCTTCCCTGCGCCCGTGCCCCTCCTTTGCCAGCCTCCGCCTGCAGGAGCAGAGCCCCGAGGTCGCGTCCCCGCCGGCGACCTCTCCTGTTTCGCCGTCGCTCAGGCCCGTTGCGGTGCCCTGCGTCGCCGGAGCCCTGCGCCAAGACCTCCCCCGCCTCTCTGCGCGGCTCCTTCCCCGCGGCCTCAAGCCCCTCGCCGGAGCTGCGCCCAAGTCCGCCGCCGCATGAAGCCACCAGGCGCCCCGTCCCCTGCCTGGCCCGCTCGTTCTCTGCACGCAGGAGGTGCAACGCCAGCGCCTCGTTTGCCTCCCCTGCTTCTGCCTCGTCCCCGCCGCCGGCAAGCAGCAGTAGCAACCAGGCCGTCCCGCCTCCTCTTCCCCGACGTTGCTGCCTCGCAGGAGCATCCCGAGCCGGAGCTCGTCCGCGAGCAGATCGAGACGCCTTCTCCCGCTCGTCATCGACCTCGCCCTGCCTCTGTCGTTTCGCCAGATGCCGTCCCTGCTGCTGCTAGACCACCTCGGTGCCACCAGGGAGTGCCATGGCCTCCACCGAGACCCTGGGAATCATCGAGAACGCCAAGTACCACTCATGTCGGCAAGACTCGCAAGTCGGACCCTGAACGATCGACGTCTCCTGGACCGTGTACAACTACCGTCGCCCCGAAGACGTTGGAGTCATCAAGTACCTCTCCGAACGAACATGTACCATCTACCGTCGCCCGAAGACCCGTGTACCACTACCGACGCCGTGTACGACTACTTCCCACGACAACAATTGAACAACTACTTCCACTACGCCCGAATACCGTGGATGCGACAAGTTCCTCTCCGGACATGTACGACTACCGTTGCCAAGATCGCGAGTACCTCTACCGTCGTCGTGAACAACTACTTCCGACGACGTCCCGTGAACGCCTACTTCCTCTACACCGCTCTGACTCGAACCGCTCAAAAAACGCACGCTTCGAAGGTATAACCCCGAGACGACGACCGCGATGAGATGCCCTTGCATGTATGAGATGCACCGTTTGCACCGTGTTCGAATTGTCACTCGTTTTCCATGCCACTAACCCGTGGGAACCCGGTAGTCGGGAGCACCCCACCATCTCTAGCATGTTGCGCACATCCGCACGCCTCCTTTTGCACCGGTATCTCCATGAGTTACCGGGACCGGAATGTTGCCGTGGCACCATTTTTGTTTCGCCGCCGTGGCACCCTTTTTGTTCCGCCATGGTGACCAAGTGCTTCATAACATGCTCATGTCAACATTTTCATAAAATCGCATAAAACTTGTATATGTCATCCGCATCATGATAACAACATTTAAAATGTTTAAACTTGTTGTTGCATTAAATTGCTAAATGCATATGGGGATTTACCGGATTTGTTGTTTTTATATCCGGCCCCATTTAAATTGTTTAGATGGTATAGTTTATATTATGCTTCACCTCTTGCCATGTTTAACAACAGTTAATATTGTTGGGTAGCTTAAACGAGAGATAACTAAATAATTGATGTGGTGTTCTGTCAACATGCACCTCGTTGCATATTGAGCTCCACTTAACTTGTAGTATTGTTTGTTGCACTTTGCCATGCCATGCCTCATTAAACCGGACATGCATCATACTTGTTTGTGCATCATGACTTGTTTATGCTTGTGTGTTTACCATGTTGTTTGTTTCTTTCCGGGTTGCTTCTCTCGTTAGCTTTGGTTTCGTTCTGGAGTTGTGAGGATTTGTTCGTCTACGACCGTTTGTCTTCTTCTTGGATTCGTTCTTCTTCCTTGCGGGATTTCAGGCAAGATGATCATACCCTCGAAATCACTACTATCTTTGCTATGCTAGTTTGCTCGCTCTTTTGCTTTGCCAATGCTACGATGCCTACCATTTGCTTGTCAGCCTCCCAAATTGCCATGTCAAACCTCTAACCCACCATGTCCTAGCAAACCGTTGATTGACTATGTTACCGCTTTGCCCAGCCCCTCTTATAGCGTTGTTAGTTGCAGGTGAAGATTGAAGTTTGTTCCTTGTTGGAACATGGAGATGTTGTTCCTTGTTGGACCATGTTTACTTGTTGGGATATCACAATATATCTTATTTAATTAATGCATCTATATACTTGGTAAAGGGTGGAAGGCTCGGCCTTATGCCTGGTGTTTTGTTCCACTCTTGCCGCCCTAGTTTCCGTCATATCGGTGTTATGTTCCCGGATTTTGCGTCCCTTACGCGGTTGGGCTATAATGGGAACCCCTTGACAGTTCGCCTTAAGTAAAGCTCTTCCAGCAATGCCCAACCTTGGTTTTACCATTTGCCACCTAGCCTTTTCTTTCCCTTGGGTTCTGCAGACTCAAGGGTCATCATTATTTTACCCCCCCGGGCCAGTGCTCCTCTGAGTGTTGGTCCAACCTGTCAGCTGCCGGTGGCCACCAGGGGCAACTCTGGGTTGGCCTACCCGTACCTTGGACAATCTGAGTGTGCCCTGAGAAAGAGATATGTGCAGCTCCTATCGGGATTTGTCGGCACATTCGGGCGGTGTTGCTGGTTTAGTTTTACCCTGTCGAAATGTCTTGTTGTACCGGGATACCGAGTCTGATCGGAACGTCTCGGGTGGAGGTCTATTCCTTCGTTGACCGTGAGAGCTTGTCATGGGCTAAGTTGGTACACCCCTGCAGGGATTTGAACTTTCGAAAGTCGTGCCCGCGGTTATGGACAGATGGGAATTTGTTAACGTCCGGTTGTAGAAAACCCGAAGTTGACCTTAATTAAAATACATCAACCGCGTGTGTAACCGTGATGGTCTCTTCTCGGCGGAGTCCGGGAAGTGAACACGGTGTTGGAGTTATGCTTGACGTAGGTTGCTATAGGATCACTTCTTGATCATACTTTTATCGACCGTGCTTTGCCCTCTCTTCTCGCTCTCTTTTGCGATTGTAGCCACCATATATGCTAGTCGCTTGCTGCAGCTCCACCTCATTACTCCATCCTTCCTATAAGCTTAAATAGTCTTGACCTCGCGGGTGCGAGATTGCTGAGTCCCCGTGGCTCACCAGATACTTCCAAAACCAGTTTGCAGGTGCCTATGTTACCGAGCAGGTGACGCAACCAAGCTCAGGAGGAGCTCGATGAAGATCTTGTCCTTTGTGTTGTTTCCGTTCTAGTTGATCAGTAGTGGAGCCCAGTTGGGGTCGATCGGGGACCTTTGTCGCATTTGGGGTTCTTCTTTTATTTTGGTTCCGTAGTCGGACCTTGATTGTATCTGGATGATGTAATGCTTTATTCATGTAATTGTGTGAAGTGGCGATTGTAAGCCAACTATGTATCTCTTTCCCTTATGTATTACATGGGTTGTGTGAAGATTACCTCACTTGCGACATTGCTTTCAATGCGGTTATGCCTCTAAGTCGTGCTTCGACACGTGGGAGATATAGCCGCATCGAGGGCATTACACTCATGGTGCTTGTGCACAGACTTGCAGGGCTAGTTAGGTCGTTGCAGACGGTATTGTGTGCAATTTCAACAAGGATGACCTCAAAGTACTCGTAGGTAGAGTCCTACATTACAATAAAACCGAGCAAGCAGAGAAATAGTGAATAAAATATAAATTACAAGTCATTTTCACACATTGTAGCAATTAGAAAGTATATACCTCATTGGCCGAGTAGAGTTGAGCATACGAAGACCATCCAGCTTGCGCCCAACTCTTTCTTCAGCAACACACCACTTGTTCCTCTAGAACTTGAGCTGGGTATCACCCTGGTGCTTGGGCTTACCATCAACAATACACTTGGGGACTGACCTCTTCCTGCCACAGACACGGTAGACCACATATCACTGGACACAAGAACATATAGGTAAGCAATTGTATCATCAAGAAAATAGTAAAGATTGGGATAGCTGCACAAATAGAAGCATGAAGTATTATGAATGATGAGATACATCAGTTATTGAAAAAACAATAGAGGAAACTATAAGGTATGTATCATTGCTATGGACCATAATATTTTACTAAATGGCAACATCTAGTTATCACAAGTACAAACCAAACCCTGAATGCAATGTATAAACCAAAGTACTGTGTATATGTCCAACAAAAGTACTTCAGTGTGCAAGACTCACATAGAAAAATATCCAGCCGTCCCACATATAAGACCATTTTTCAAGCTATGCTTGCTTGAAAAACTTTCTTATATTATGGGACCGGGGGGGGGGTACATCTAAACACTAAAACCATGAACTGATTGAAGTCCCTATGTATGAGTACATACATTTCAGGAACCATGAACTAAACAACATCGTCCAAGTTAGTACTAAGAAACAACAATACAATGAACGAAAGCGGTTAAAACTTGTAAAATAGGTAGATGATGCAAGAGATAACCAAACATGTCGCCTCAAACTTTCACTAACACGTTCGTGCATCATGAATTGGAATAAGTTTAGATCTGCTCCAAGACAAACTGTCGTCTATTGCAGAAAAACGACACTTCGTTCAAAGGCATCAGTTTCGTTGATAGTACTGTATTTCAGAGACATCAATTAAGCCTATTAGTATTCTCAGTACAACAGGCCATGGCGCTAAGAGAATCAATAAGAGAATCAAGATAATGAATAAGTTTCTCCTTACTATTTAAAAAGTACCAAGCACCAATGTATATCTATGTGTAATGGAATAAATATATCTTGTAATAGCCTGAGACCGACGCTCCAGAGACCTTCCATTTTTTTCATTGTTGTCGTGTGTTCCATTTGTTTGTTACATTTCATCCTGGCATCATGAGCATTGCATCCACATGTTTTCATAAAACTTGCATCCGTTCATAGTTCCTGCTTCTCCCCATTGCCTTCATTGTCTCTTTCGAGACCAACCATTCTTTTGTTGTCCGACCATTTGAGCATCTCTGCATAGTGCAAAAAACCCACTCGTGACCAAGTCCGAAACTTCCCTGAACTAGTACCGCACGGTCATGACCGATGGGTCCGGATCACCCTAAACATCCCTAAAATATCTTCGGTTTCTTATTTGGACTTCCCAAGCTTATTTTATCTCGACCGTATGATTTCGATCGGATGCTCCATGTTGGAAATATGCCCTAGAGGCAATAATAAATTAGTTATTATTATATTTCCTTGTTCATGATAATCGTTTATTATCCATGCTATAATTGTATTGATAGGAAACTCATATACATGTGTGGATACATAGACAACACCATGTCCCTAGTAAGCCTCTAGTTGACTAGCTCGTTGATCAATATATGGTTACGGTTTCCTGACCATGGACATTGGATGTCATTGATAACGGGATCACATCATTAGGAGAATGATGTGATGGACAAGACCCAATCCTAAGCCTAGCACAAAGATCGTGTAGTTCGTATGCTAAAGCTTTTCTAATGTCAAATATCATTTCCTTAGACCATGAGATTGTGCAACTCCCGGATACCGTAGGAATGCTTTGGGTGTACCAAACATCACAACGTAACTGGGTGACTATAAAGGTGCACTACAGGTATCTCCAAAAGTGTCTGTTGGGTTGGCATGAATCGAGACTGGGATTTGTCACTCTGTATAAGCGGAGAGGTATCTCTGGGCCCACTCGGTAGGACATCATCATAATGTGCACAATGTGATCAAGGAGTTGATCATGCGATGATGTGTTACGGAACGAGTAAAGAGACTTGCCGGTAACGAGATTGAACAAGGTATAGGGATACCGACGATCGAATCTCGGGCAAGTACAATACCGCTAGACAAAGGGAATTGTATACGGGATTGATTAAGCCCTTGACATCGTGGTTCATCCGATGAGATCATCGTGGAACATGTGGGAGCCAACATGGGTATCCAGATCCCGCTGTTGGTTATTGGCCGGAGAGGTGTCTCGGTCATGTCTGCATGGTTCCTGAACCCGTAGGGTCTACACACTTAAAGTTCGATGACGCTAGGGTTATAAAGGAAGTTTGTATGTGGTTACCGAATGTTGTTCGGAGTCCCGGATGAGATCCTGGACGTCACGAGGAGTTCCGAAATGGTCCGGAGGTAAAGATTTGTATATGGGAAGTCCTGTTTTGGTCACCGGAAGAGTTTCGGGGTTTATCGGTAACATACCGGGACCACCGGGAGGGTCCCGGGGGTCCACCAAGTGGGGCCACATGCCCCGGAGGCTTGCATGGGCCAAGGGTGGTGAGGGACCAGCCCCTAAGTGGGCTGGTGCGCCTCCCATAAGGCCCAAGGCGCAGCAAAGGAGGAGAGAGGGGAAACCCTAGGCTTAGATGGGCCTAAGGCCCACCCTAGGGGGCGCCCCCTCTCTCCCCCTCTTGGCCGCCTCCCCTTTCCCATCTAGGGCTGCCGCCCCCCTAGGGGTGGGAACCCTAGAGGGGGCGCACCCTCCTCCCTCTCCCCTATATATAGTGAGGCCTGGGGCTGCCCATAACACGCGATCTGATCTCTGCCTGTTGATGCAGCCCTCCCTCTCTTTCTTCTCATATCTCGCGGTGCTTGGCGAAGCCCTGCAGGATTGCCACGCTCCTCCATCACCACCACGCCGTTGTGCTACTGCTGGATGGAATCTTCCTCAACCTCTCCCTCTCTCCTTGCTGGATCAAGGCATGGGAGACGTCACCGGGCTGTACGTGTGTTGAACGCGGAGGTACCGTCCATCCGGCACTTGGTCATCGGTGATTTGGATCATGACGAGTACGACTCCATCAACCTCGTTCACTTGAACGCTTCCGCTTAGCGATCTACAAGGGTATGTAGATGCACTCTCCTTCCCTTCGTTGCTAGTCTCTCCATAGACAGATCTTGGTGACACATAGGAAAATTTGGAATTTCTGCTACGTTCCCCAACAGTGGCATCATGAGCTAGGTCTATGCGTAGTTTCTATGCACGAGTAGAACACAAAGTAGTTGTGGGCGTTGATTTTGTTCAATATGATTGCCGTTACTAGTCTTATCTTGATTCGGCGGCATCGTGGGATGAAGCGGCCCGGACCAACCTTACACGTATGCTTACGTGAGACCGGTTCCACCGACTGACATGCACTAGTTGCATTAGGTGGCTGGCGGGTGTCTGTCTCTCCCACTTTAGTCGGATCGGATTCGATGAAAAGGGTCCTTATGAAGGGTAAATAGCAATTGGCATATCACGTTGTGGTTTTTGCGTAGGTAAGAAACGTTCTTGCTAGAAACCCATAGCAGCCACGTAAAACATGCAAACAACAATTAGAGGACGTCTAACTTGTTTTTGCAGGGTATGCTATGTGATGTGATATGGCCAAAAGGATGTGATGAATGATATATGTGACGTATGAGATTGATCATGTTCTTGTAATAGGAATCACGACTTGCATGTCGATGAGTATGACAACCGGCAGGAGCCATAGGAGTTGTCTTAATTTATTTATGACCTGCGTGTCAACATAAACGTCATGTAATTACTTTACTTTATTGCTAACCGTTAGCTGTAGTAGTAGAAGTAATAGTTGACAAGACAACTTCAAGAAGACACGATGATGGAGATCATGATGATGGAGATCATGGTGTCATGCCGGTGAAAAGATGATCATGGAGCCCCAAGATGGAGATCAAAGGAGCTATATGATATTGGCCATATCATGTCACTATTATTTGATTGCATGTGATGTTTATCATGTTTATACATCTTATTTTCTTAGAACCACGGTAGTAAATAAGATGATCCCTCATTACAATTTCAAGAATGTGTTCTCCCCTAACTGTGCACCGTTGCTAAAGTTCGTCGTTTCGAAGCACCACGTGATGATCGGGTGTGATAGATCCTTACGTTCACATACAACGGGTGTAAGACAGTTTTACACATGCAAAACACTTAGGGTTAACTTGACGAGCCTAGCATGTACAAACATGGCCTCGGAACACAAGAGACCGAAAGGTCGAGCATGAGTCGTATGGTAGATACGATCAACATGAAGATGTTCACCGATGATGACTAGTCCGTCTCACGTGATGATCGGACACGGCCTAGTTGACTCGGATCATGTAATCACTTAGATGACTAGAGGGATGTCTATCTGAGTGGGAGTTCATAAGATGAACTCAATTATCTTGAACATAGTCAGAAGGTCTTCGCAAATTATGTCGTAGCTCGCGTTTTAGTTCTACTGTTTAGATATGTTCCTAGAGAAAATTTAGTTGAAAGTTGGTAGTAGCAATTATGCGGACTAGGTCCGTAAACTGAGGATTGTCCTCATTGCTTCATAGAAGGCTTATGTCCTTAATGCACTCCTCAGTGTGCTGAACCTCGAACGTCGTCTGTGGATGTTGCGAACATCTGACATACACATTTTGATAACTACATAATAGTTCAGTTAAACGGTTTAGAGTTGAGGCACCGAAGATGTTTTAAAACGTCGTGAAACATATGAGATGTTTCGAGGGATGAAATTGGGATTTCAGGCTCGTGCCCATGTCAAGAGGTATAAGACCTCCGATGATTTTCTTAGCCTACAAACTAAGGAGAAAAGCTCAATTGTTGTGCTTGTGCTCAGATTGTCTGAGTACAACAATCGCTTGAATCGAGTGGGAGTTGATCTTCCAGATGAAATAGTGATGGTTCTCCGAAGTCATTACCACCAAGCTGCTAGAGCTTCGTGATGAACTATAATATATCTGATGATCCTTGAGATATTCGCGATGTTTGACACCACAAAAGTAGAAATCAAGAAGGAGCATCAATTGTTGATGGTTGGTGAAACCACTAGTTTCAAGAAGGGCAAGGGCACGAAGGGATACTTCATGAAACGGCAATTCAGCTGCTGCTCTAGTGAAGAAACCCAAGGTTGAACCCAAACCCGAGACTAAGTGCTTCTGTAATAAGGGGAACAGCCACTGGAGCAGAATTACCCTAGATACTTGGTAGATGAGAAGGCTGGCAAGGTCGATAGAAGTATATTGGATATACATTGTGTTGATGTGTACTTTACTAGTATTCCTAGTAGCACCAGGGTATTAGATATCGGTTCAGTTGCTAAGTGTTAGTAACTCGAAATAAAAGCTACGGAATAAACGGAGACTAGCTAAAGGTGAGATGACGATATGTGTTGGAAGTATTTTCAAGGTTGATCAAATATCGTACGCTCCCTCTACCATCGAGATTGGTGTTTGCGTTGAGCATAGACATGATTGGATTATGTCTATCGCAATACGGTTATTCATTTAAGGAGAATAATGGTTACTCTATTTATTTGAATAATACCTTCAATGGTCTTACACCTAAAATGAATGGTTTATTGAATCTCGATCGTAGTGATACACATGTTCATGCCAAAAGATAGTAGTGATAGTACCACCTACTTGTGGCACTGCCACGTAAGTCATATCGGTATAAAACGCATGAAGAAGCTCCATGTTGATGGATCTTTGGGCTCACTCATTTTTGAAAAGTTTGAGACATGCGAACCATGTCTATTGGTGTATATGCATGAAGAACCTCCATGCAAATGGACCGTTTTTGACTCACTTGATTTTGAATCACTTGAGACATGCAAATCATGCCACATGGGCAAGATGACTGAAAGCCTCGTTTTCAGTAAAATGGAACTAGAAAGCAACTTGTTGGAAGTAATACATTTTGATGTGTGCAGTCCAATGAGTGCTGAGGCATGTAGTGGATATCATTATGTTCTTACTTCACAGATGATTTGAGTAGATGTTGAGTATATTTACTTGATGAATCACGAGTCTGAATTATTGAAAGGTTCAAGTAATTTCAGGGTGAAGTTGAAAGATCGTCGTGACAAGAGGATAGAAGATCTATGATATGGTCATAGAGATGAATATCTGAATTACGAGTTTGGCACAGAATTAAGACATTGTGGAAATTGTTTCACAACTAATACAGCCTGGAACACCATAGTGTGATGGTGTGTCCGAACATTATAACTGCACCCTATTGGATATGATGCATACCATGATGTCTCTTATCGAATTACCACGATAGTTTATGGGTTAGGCATTAGAGACAACCACATTCACTTTAAATAGGGCACCACGTAATTCCGATGAGATGACACCGTATGAACTATGGTTTAGACAAACCTAAGCTGTCATTTCTTAAAAGTTTAGGGCTGCGACGCTTATGTGGAAAAGTTTCAGGCCGATAAGCTCGAACCCAAAGCGGATAATTACATCTTCATAGGACACCCAAAACAGTTGGGTATACCTCCTGTCTCTGATCCGAAAGCAATAAGGGATTGTTTCTGGAATCGGGTCCTTTCTCGAGGAAAAGTTTCTCTCGAAAGAATTGAGTGGGAGGATGGTGGAGACTTGATGAGGTTATTGAACCGTCTCTTCATCTAGTGTGTGACAGGGCACATGGAGTTGTTCCTGTGGCACCTACACCAATTGAAGTGGAAGCTTATGATAGTGATCATGAAACTTCAGATCAAGTCACTACCAAACCTCGTGGGATGACAAGGATGCGTACTACTTCAGAGTGGTACGTAATCCTGTCTTGGAAGTCATGTTGCTAGACAACAATGAACCTACGAGCTAAAGCGATGGTGGGCCTGGATTCCGATAAATGGCTCGAGGCCATAAAAATCCGAGAGAGGATCCATGTATGAAAACAAAGTGTAGACTTTGGCAGAACGGCTCGATGGTCGTGAGGCTGTTGAGTATAGATGGATTTTAAAAGGAAGACGGACAATGATGGTAAATGTCACCATTAAGAAAGCTCGACTTGTTGTTAAGATGTTTCCCGACAAGTTCAAGGAGTTGACTACGATGAGACTTTCTCACTCGTAGCGATGCTAAGAGTCTGTTGGAATTATATTAGCGATTACTACATTATTTATGAAATCTTGCAGATAGGATGTCGAAACATTGTTTCCTCGACGATTTTCTTGAGGAAAGGTTGTATGTGATACAACCGGAAGGTTTTGTCAATCCTGAAAGATGCTAATAAGTATGCAAAGCTCCAGCAATCCTTCTAAGGACTGGAGTAAGCATCTCGGAGTTGGAATGTACGCTTTGATGAGATGATCAAAGATTTTGGGTTTATACAAAGTTTATGAGAAACTTGTACTTCCAAGGAAGTGAGTGGGAGCACTATAGAATTTCTGATGAGTATATGTTGTTGACATATTGATGATCAGAAATGACGTAGGATTTCTGGAAAGCATATAGGGTTATTTGAAAAGTGTTTTTCAATGGAAAGCCTGGATTAAGCTACTTGAACATTGATCATCGAGATCTATAAGGATAGATAAAAACGCTTAATGGTACTTTCAAATGAGCACATTCCTTGACATGATCTTGAAGGTGTTCAAGATGGATCAGTCAAAGAAGGAGTTCTTGCCTGAGTTGTAAGGTATGAAGTTAAGACTTAAAGCTCGACCACGGCAGAATAGAGAGAAAGAACGAAGGTCGTTCCCTATGCTTAAGACATAGGCTCTACAGTATGCTATGCTGTGTACCGCACCTGAAGTGTGCCTTGCCATGAGTTAGTCAAGGGGTACAAGAGTGATCCAGGAATGGATCACAGTACAGCGGTCAAAGTTATCCTTAGCAACTAGTGGACTAAGGAATTTTCTCGGTTATGGAGGTGATAAAGAGTTCGACGTAAAGAGTTACGACGATGCAAGCTTAACACCTATCCGGATAGCTCTGAGTAGAGATACCGGATACGTATAATGGAGCAACTATTTAGAATAACTCCAAGTAGAACAGTTATTTGAAATGGCTCCAAAATAGAGCGTGGTAGCTGCATCTAGGAGATGACATAAAGATTTGTAAAGCACACATAGATCTGAAAGGTTCAGACCCGTTGACTAAAACCTCTCTCACAAGCAACATGATCAAACCCAGAACTCATTGAGTGTTAATCACATAGTGATGTGAACTAGATTATAGACTCTAGTAAACTCTTTGGATGTTGGTTACATGGCGATGTGACCTGTGAGTGTTAATCACATGGCGATGTGAACTAGATTATTGACTCTAGTGCAAGTGGGAGACTGTTGGAAATATGCCCTAGAGGCAATAATAAATTAGTTATTATTATATTTCCTTGTTCATGATAATCGTTTATTATCCATGATATAATTGTATTGATAGGAAACTCAGATACATGTGTGGATACATAGACAACACCATGTCCCTAGTAAGCCTCTAGTTGACTAGCTCGTTGATCAATAGATGGTTACGGTTTCCTGACCATGGACATTGGATGTCATTGATAACGGGATCACATCATTAGGAGAATGATGTGATGGACAAGACCCAATCCTAAGCCTAGCACAAAGATCGTGTAGTTCGTATGCTAAAGCTTTTCTAATGTCAAGTATCATTTCCTTAGACCATGAGATTGTGCAACTCCCGGATACCGTAGGAATGCTTTGGGTGTACCAAACGTCACAACGTAACTGGGTGACTATAAAGGTGCACTAAAGGTATCTCCGAAAGTGCCTGTTGGGTTGGCACGAATCGAGACTGGGATTTGTCACTCCGTGTAAGCGGAGAGGTATCTCTGGGCCCACTCGGTAGGACATCATCATAATGTGCACAATGTGATCAAGGAGTTGATCACGGAATGATGTGTTACGGAACGAGTAAAGAGACTTGCCGGTAACGAGATTGAACAAGGTATAGGGATACCGACGATCGAATCTCGGGCAAGTACAATACCGCTAGACAAAGGGAATTGTATACGGGATTGATTAAGCCCTTGACATCGTGGTTCATCCGATGAGATCATCGTGGAACATGTGGGAGCCAACATGGGTATCCAGATCCCGCTGTTGGTTATTGGCCGGAGAGGTGTCTTGGTCATGTCTGCATGGTTCCCGAACCCGTAGGGTCTACACACTTAAAGTTCGATGACGCTAGGGTTATAAAGGAAGTTTGTATGTGGTTACCGAATGTTGTTCGGAGTCCCGGATGAGATCCCGGACGTCACGAGGAGTTCCGGAATGGTCCGGAGGTGAAGATTTGTATATGGGAAGTCCTGTTTTGGTCACGGGAAGAGTTTCGGGGTTTATCGGTAACGTACCGGGACCACCAGGAGGGTCCCGGGGGTCCACCAAGTGGGGCCACATGCCCCGGAGGCTTGCATGGGCCAAGGGTGGTGAGGGACCAGCCCCTAAGTGGGCTGGTGCGCCTCCCACAAGGCCCAAGGCGCAACAAAGGAGGAGAGAGGGGAAACCCTAGGCTTAGATGGGCCTAAGGCCCACCCTAGGGGGCGCCCCCTCTCTCCCCCTCTTGGCCGCCTCCCCTTTCCCATCTAGGGCTGCCGCCCCCCCTAGGGGTGGGAACCCTAGAGGGGGCGCACCCTCCTCCCTCTCCCCTATATATAGTGAGGCCTGGGGCTGCCCATAACACGCGATCTGATCTCTGCCTGTTGATGCAGCCCTCCCTCTCTTTCTCCTCATATCTCGCGGTGCTTGGCAAAGCCCTGCAGGATTGCCACACTCCTCCATCACCACCACGCCATTGTGCTGCTGCTGGATGGAGTCTTCCTCAACCTCTCCCTCTCTCCTTGCTGGATCAAGGCATGGGAGACGTCACCGGGCTGTACGTGTGTTGAACGCGGAGGTACCGTCCATTCGGCACTTGGTCATCGGTGATTTGGATCACGACGAGTACGACTCCATCAACCCCGTTCACTTGAATGCTTCCGCTTAGCGATCTACAAGGGTATGTAGATGCACTCTCCTCCCCTTTGTTGCTAGTCTCTCCATAGACAGATCTTGGTGACACGAATTTCTGCTACGTTCCCCAACACTCCAAACTTCCCTCTTTTCCATATATATAGTCCGTCCCTAGTCTATTCTGGACAAACCCTAAAATCTAGGACATTTGTCCCTCCGCCGCCGCCGCCCCGTCTCATCACCCACATCAGGATCTCCATCCCCACCAATCACAGCGTCAGACCAGATCCCCTGGTTTCCCGCGCAGCCGCCTGACCGCCTTGGATTTCTCCTCCTCGATGTGGGCCAACCTCTGCCTCCTCTCACACTCGCGCCTGAGCGTGAGGGCTCCGCCCCCGAGCCTCCCCTCGTCCAGGAGCATGAGCTCCCTTGCCTCGCTGCCATGCCAGCCGAAGCAGCAGCTCAGCCGGCGTCCAGGCGCCCCTACCGGGAGCTTGCCTTGACCGCCACCTTGTCGACCACGTCGCCGTCGGCGACCACCTCTAGCAGGACCCCCCATCGCGGCCCCATCTCTTCTCTTCCTCCTTCCCTAACTCTCTCTCTCTCACAGCGTGCTCCCTCTCTCTCTCGTGTCTCTACATGAGCCGAACGCTGCCGCCATGGATGGAGGCTTGAAGCTCCGCCCACGCACGATTTGACGGTGCACCTCGAGATCCGTCCAATCCTGTCGTCTCGTAGTCGGATCCGCACCTCTGCCCGCCACCATCTTCTTCTTGGAGGCCCACCGTTGCCGCAAGTCCCGCCACCGTTTCTGCTCCGTCTCGGTCAGTTCGAGCGGATGAGAGCTCGCCCGTGCCCGTTGACTCGTCGTCCTCCATGTGGGCCGCACCAACCAACCCAGTTGCGCGCCCCCTTGTCGGCCTCACCTCACAACCGAACTGGGACATGGCCCATGGTGAGCACCCCAGCGCCCAACGGATTTGGCCCATTACTATTTTTTCTGCTATCTGCGAATTTAGGGATTTCCAGGAGATTACTGTTTTACAGAAAAGTCCTTGCACATTATGCATATAATAACACATTAACTGTGCATCGTGTTTAAATGTTTTCTATATGTAAAATGCTTAGAATTTCATCTAGTTTCACAACATGCCACTTTCACCCATGTTTAAAATGTTTAAAATTGTTGTTTGCATTAATTTGCATCAATGACATGTTAAAATGGTTTATTTCATAACTAAATAACTGTAGCTTCGAATTAAATGAACTATATATGTAAATTGTCTAGAAAAATGCATAGATTAACTTGGTGCAATTTATTTTCCTGTTTAACACCAATAGGATATGGTCCAGGGCAGAATAGTACCAAATTTGAAATATGCATATAGGGATTTTCCAAAATTGTTGTTTGTTGTTTCGAGCCCCATTTAAACTTGTCTAAATAGTTACTTTACTCAGGCTTCACCTCTTGCCATGTTAACCAACATTTAATTTTGACGAGTAGCATAAACGAGAGTGAATTAATAATTGAATGTGGTGTTTTCGTCAATATGGAACTCGTTGTATATTGAGCTCTACTTAATTTGTAGTATTTGATTGTTGCACTTTGCCATGCCATGCCTCATTAAAATGGACATGCATCATACTTGATTTTGCATCATGCCATGATTATGCTTGCTGGTTTACTAGGTTGTTTGCTTCTTGCCGGTTGTGCTTCTTCTCGATAGTTCCAATTTCTTTGTGATTGTGAGGATGCATTCGAGTACGTTGGTTCGTCTACTTCATGGATTTGGTGTTCTTCCTAGCGGGATTTCAGGCAAGATGATCGTTACCTTGGATACCACTACTATCTTTACTTGCTAGTTGTCTCGATGCTATCGATATGTCGTGTTACCTACCACTTGTTTATCAAGCCTCCCAAATTGCCATGATAAGCCTCTAACCTTTTCCACCATCCCAGCAAATCGTTGTTTGACTATGTTACCGCTTTGCTCAGCCCCTCTTATAGCGTTGCTAGTTCCAGGTGCAGTGCAGGTTGTTCCATGTTGGGACATGGATATCATGGGATATCACAATATCTCTTACTTAATTAATGCATCTATATACTTGGTAAAGGGTGGAAGACTCGACCTTTTGCCTGGTGTTTTGTTCCACTCTTGCCGTCCTAGTTTCCGTCATACCGGTGTTATGTTCCTTAATTTTGCGTTCCTAACACGGTCGGGGTTTATGAGCCCCCCTTGATAGTTCGCTTTGAATAAAACTCTTCCAGCAAGGCCCAACTTTGGTTTTACCATTTGCCTAATAACATCTAAAACTTGCATATGGACCGGCTAGCACCCGAGGACTCTTAATTAACAACCCGATCCAGTGCTTCTCATGAGTGTTGGTCCAAATCGGGTAGCCTATAGGGCCACCATGGGGAAACTCGAGGATTGGTTTTACTCGTAGCTTGACCCATCCGATCATGGCCTGAGATGACATACATGCGGCTACTATCAGGGTGTCGGCACGTCGGGAGGTCTTGCTGGTTTTGTTTTACAATTATCAAAATGTCTTGTGAACCGGGATCCCGAGCTTGATCGGGTTGTTTCGGAACGGAGGATTTTCCTTCGCGGATCGTGAGAGTTTGTGATGGACTAAGTTGGGACACCCCTGCAGGGTTTAACCTTTTCGAGAGCCGTGCTCGCGGTTATGTGGCAGATTGGAAATTTATAATATCCGGCTGTAGAGAACTTGACACCACATCTGAAATAAAATACACCAACCATGTGTGTAACTGTGACTGTCTCTTTTCAAGCAAGTTCGGGAAGAGAACACGGTGGGGTTATGTTTGAATCGTAAGTAGTTCAGGATCACTTCTTGATCATTACTAGTTTGCGACCGTTATGCGTAGTTTCTCTTCTTATTCTTGTACTCGTAAGCTAGCCACCATACAATGCTTAGTGCTTGTTGCAACCTCACCACTTATCCGTATCATACCCATTAAGCTTTGCTAGTCTTGATACCCATGGTAATGGAATTGCTGAGTCCTCGTGGCTCATAGATTACTACAACAATAGTTGCAGGTATAGTTAATGCGATGATCTGACGTGAGAGCGATGCTTGCTTGTTTTGGAGTTCTTCTGCTTCTTCTTCGATCAAGGGATAGGTTCTGGGTCGCGAGCCTGGGATTAGCTGGGTGGATGTCGTGCTTCTTTTTCGTTTGACTTCATCTGTAGTCGGATACTGCTCTTCTATATGACAATTGCTATGTATTGATGAACTGTTGTATTCATGTTGTAGATTGTGGTGAGTGTAAGCCTTTATCTTGTATTCTCATCTATTCAGTACATGGTATGTTGTAATGATACCCACCTTGCTATGCGCTCAAAATGCGGTTGTGCCCCAATCATGAATTCATCACGTGATTGCGATAGAATCGCATCTTGGGCGCTACATATCCACACCAAAAATTTCAAGGTAAACAATGAATGATATCACACAATAGTTTTTTTGTAGCCCAAGAGCTTCACTTGCATTAATTATGAAGATTAAAATCATGCTAAGTACAGACATTTAGGAAGTCATGTACATTCATTCAGCGGATCCCTCCTAGCCTCTGAACCGAGGCATACTTTGCACGCGCAGTCAAAGAAATAAAGTTTTCTAAACCCTTGTATATAAGCTCTATAGAAAGTCTTATAATCCAGTATGTAGTTAAGCTGTGAAAGAATCCAACATTTAAACCATAATGAGTGCCATTATTTTAAAATAAAGTACATAGTAACTTGGATTCAAGAAAAAACTGCAAGACGAGGAGGCACGACATTAAGTGTATGACATCTAACAGTCTTCATTTAGAATGGTGAACTAACAATGAAGGACTGATTATAGTTCTATGGACAAAAAATGTAGAATAGAATTAATTAATTTTGATGAAATGGATATCATAAGTAACACCCAGCAGAAGTACCTTTTCTTATCGTTTTAGATGTCCAGAACACAAAATGAAACTTTCTTGCCACAAGATGCACTTTCTGTTATTTTCTTCAGGTTGTGTTTGGCCGTCTCTACCAATCATTGCCAAAAAAATATTCATTAGCACAAGTGCTCATATAGGCAAATATCTAATGCACACTGGTCAATCTTAGAAGTCCCAGTGTAGTACCAGTGGATAACTTGCAATACACTTCTACAAACTTCATATTTTCCAATGAAATAAACAGAAGTTCTTAAGATCCAACTTTCATGACCGGTGTTCTACAAGATAGCACAAACGTCTACACATTTGCATTGCTAATCTTAATATCTTCTAACAAACCCAGAACCAACCACCAGCCAAGAGCCAATTACTTATTGGCCAAATATCAGATAGAACTACACATCTCGATTACAGAATAGTGAGAAAAAACTAAAGGAAATGAAGACATCAAATGGCATACATTAGTTAGATGAGATGCAAACCTGAATTTCTCATGTTCAAGCACAATGAATATCCTGCAGAATTTAACGAAGATCAAGGGGACATCGGTTATACCAGCAGTACGCTCCCGAACTCGCATTTTGAGGTGTGAGTGAGACAATACCTAAACAAATTATGCAGAAAGAAACTTATTTGATAAGAACACAAATGCAAGGGCATTGTACAGAAGGCGGTGATACGTCTCCAACTTTTCTATAACTTCTGATTGTTTCATGCTATTATATTATGAATCTTGCATGTTTTACATACATTTATATGCTATTTTATATCATTTTATGGGACTAACCTATTAACCCAGTGCCCAATGCCAGTTTCTTTTTTGCTTGTTTTTGCCTTTTTAGAAAACAATACCAAACAAAGTCCAAACACGATGAAACTATACGGTGATTTTTTCTGGACCAAAAGGGACCCTAGAAGCTTCGGGGGGGGGGTTCTAGAAGATATACGAGGGCCACGAGCTCACCAGACGCGCCCTGGGAGGGTAGGCGCCCCTTATAGATCCTTTTGACCTAATTCCTACTCTATAAATTGCCAAATATTCCCAAACCAGTAGAGAGCCACCCGAAACACTTTTTCCGCCGCCGCAAGTTTCTGTTCTTCCGTGATCCCATATGGAGGCCTTTTCCGGTACTCCGTCGGAGGGGGGATCGAACATGAAGGGCTTGTACATCATCCTTGCTGCCTTTCGATGGTGCGTGAGTAGTTCACCATAGATCTACAGGTCCATAGCTAGTAGCTAGATGACTTCTTCTCTCTCTTTGATCTTCAATACCATGTTCTCCTTGGTCTTCTTGGAGTTCTATCCATTATAATCTTCTTTTGCGGTGTGTTTATTGGGATTCGATCAATTATGGGTTTATGATGAGATTATTGATTGAAAGTAACTGAGTCTTTTCTGAACTTTATTATGCATGCTTGTTATAGCTTTGTATTTCTCTCTGATCTATCCGTTTGGTTTGGCGAACTAGATTGATTTATCTTCAGTGGGAGAGGTGCTTTGTAATGGGTTCAATCTTGCGGTGCTCTATATCCTAGTGACAGAAGGGGACAAGACATGTATTTGTATTGTTGCAATTAAGGGTAAAACGACAAGGTTTATTCATATTGATTGGGTTTACTTTGTCTACATCATGTCATCTTGCTTAAGGCGTTACTCTGTTTGTCATGGACTTAATACCATAGATGCATGCTGGGTATCGGTCGATTGGTGGAGTTATGGTAGTATATGCAGGCAGTAGTCGGTCTACTTGTCTCGGATGTGATGCCTATATACATGATCATTGTCGTGAATATGTAATAATTATGCGCTTTTCAATCAATTGCCCAGCAATAATTTGTTCACCCACTATATGCTATGTGTTCGAGAAAGAAGCCTCTAGTGAAACTATGGCCCCCGAGTCTACCTTTATCATATTGCTGAAAATGCAAAAATACTTTGCTGCAATTTATTTGCTTTTATTTTACTTTGCAATTTATCTATCTATCACTATCAGAATTAATCCTTACAAGTAATGAGTTCAAAGGGATTGACAACCCTATTGCCCGTGTTGGGTGCAAGTATTTGCTTTTGTGTGTGTAGGTGCTTGTAGCATCCAAGATGCGATTCTATCCCAATCACGTGATGAATTCATGATTGGGGCACAACCGCATTTCGAGCGCATAGCAAGGTGGATATCATTACAACATACCATGTACTGAATAGATGAGAATACAAGATAAAGTCTTACACTCGCCACAAGCTACAACATGAATACATGAATACATCAATACATAGGAATCATCATACAGAAGAGTAGGATCCGACTACAGATGAAATCAAACGAAAAAGAAGAACGACATCCACACTGCTAATCCCAGGCTCCCGACTCGGAACCTATCCCTTGATAGAAGAAGAAGAACTCCAAACAAGCTAGCATCGCTCTCACGTCATAGCATCGCATTACCTGTACCTGCAACTATTGTTGTAGTAATCTGTGAGCCACGAGGACTCAGCAATCCCATTACCATGGGTATCAAGACTAGCAAAGCTTAATGGGTATGGAATGGATAAGTGGTGAGGTTGCAGCAGCACTAAGCATTGTATGGTGGCTAACTTACGAGTACAAGAATAAGAAGAGAAACTACGCATAACGGTCGCAATCTAGCAATGATCAAGAAGTGATCCTGAACTACTTATGATTCATACATAACCCCATCGTGTTCTCTTCTCGAACTCACTCAAAAAGAGACGGTCATAGTTACACACGCGATTGGTGTATTTTAATTCGAATCTGGTGTCAAGTTCTCTACAACCGGATATAAAAAATTCCCATCTGCCACATAACCGTGGGCATGGCTCTCGAAAGTTTAAACCCTGTAGAGGTGTCCCAACTTAGCTCATGACAAGCTCACAATCCGCGGAGACAATCCTCCATCGCGGGACAACCCGATCAAACTCGAGATCCCGGTGCACAAGACATTTCGACAATGCTAAAACAAAACCAGCAAGACCTCCCGGCATGCCGACACCCTGATAGTAGCCGCGCATATCTCGTCTCAGGCCACGATCGGTTGAGCCCCGTGGTGCCGCTGCAAGGGGCTCTAGTTTGGACCAACACTCATGAGGAGCATTGGCCCGGGGTTGTTAATTAATTATACTCGGGGTCCAGAAAGTCCCTATGCAAGTTTTAGTTGTTATTAGGCAAATGGTAAAACCCAATGTTGGGCCTTGCTGGAAGAGTTTTATTCAAAGCGAACTGTCAAGGGGGCCCCATAAACCCCGACCGTGTTAGGAACGCAAACTCAAGGAACATAACACCGGTATGACGGAAACTAGGGAGGAAAGAGTGGAACAAAATACCAGGCAAAAGGCCAAGCCTTCCACCCTTTACCAAGTGTATATGTGCATTAATTAAATAAGAGATATTGTGATATCCCATGATATCCATGTTCCAACATGGAACAACCTACAACTGCACCTGCAACTAACAACGCTATAAGAAGGATTGAGCAAAGCGGTAACATAGCCAAACAACGGTTTGCTGGGATGGTGAAAAAGGTTAGAGGCTGTTTCATGGCATATTGGGAGGCTTGAGAAACAAGTGGTAGGCAGCGCGACATAGAGATAGCATCAAGACAACTAGCAAAGCAAAGATAGTAGTGGTATCTAGGGTAACGGTCATCTTGCTTGAAATCCCGCTAGGAAGAAGACCGAATCCATGAAGTAGACGAACCAACGTAGTCGAAAGAATCCTCACAATCGCAACATAACCGAACTATCGAGAAGCAACACCAGAAAGAAGTAAAAACATGGTATACAACCTTCACATGAACATGGCATGACGCACAACCAAGTATGGTGCATGTCCGGTTTAAAAAGGCATGGCATGGCAAAGTGCAATAAACAATACTACAAATTAAGTGGAGCTCAATATGCAACGAGTTGCATAAAACACCACATTCAATTATTTAATTCACTCTCATTTATGTACCCAACAATATTAAATGTTGTTAAACATGGCAAGAGGTGAAACATAAGTAAACTAACTATTTAGGCAAGTTTAAATGAGGCCGAAACAACAAACAACAATTCTGGAAAATCCCCATGTGCATATTTTGAAGTTGGTACTGTTCTGCCCTAAACCATATTTTAGAGTTGTTAAACAGCAAAAATAAGTGCACCATATTAATCTATGCATATTTCCACCCCACTTACATATAAAGTCTATTTAATTCGGAGCTACGATTATTTAGTTATGAAATAAATCATTTTAACATGGCATTTAAGCAAACGACAATTTAAACATTTTTTTATCATGGATGAAAGTTGGATATTATGAAACTAGATGAAATTCTAAGCATCTTACATATATAAGTTGTTTTCATCCGATGCACGGTTAAAGAGTTTTATATGCATGAAGTATGAGGGTTTTTCTGTAAAGCTGCCATTTTCTGGAAATAGAGAAAATCGTCCAGAGGGAAAAAATATGGCACACGCTGAAACTGCACTTGGGCCAATAGGAACAGGGGGGGCGCTCACCCATGGGCTTCGGCCCATTGGTGGAGGAGGCTAGCTGGGGAGGTCGGACGCAGCTTGGGCCGACCTCGCTTGCGTGCCTGGCGCAGAGCGCTTGAGCGGGGGCGCGGTCAACGGAACGACGAGCGAGCTGCTATTGCTCGCTGTAGGGGAAGCAAAGGACGCCATAGCGGCCTGGCGCGGCTGGGACTTGGCGCGGAGGAGGCTCGCGTAGGCGCGTCATCGGGGCGGAGCAGGAGACGGCGGGGAGGCGGATCGGGCGAGGCAAGGTCTCGGCAGCGGCGAACTTGCCGGCGGTTGGAGATCCATGGTGGGGCCCCTGGTTCCAAACAGAGTGAGAGAGATAGAGGTGAGATGAGGCAGGAGCACGGGAGAAAAGAAGAAGGCATGGGTGATGGGACCTGCTGGTCGGGTGAGGCGGCGCAAACTTCGGGAGGAGCACGGGCGCGCGAGGAGGCACTGCATCGCGGCTGCGGACGCGAACAAGCGAGAGGCTCACAGGAAACTCCAGCGAGTCGAGATGTAGAAGGGCTGGCCATAGCTGCGGGGTGAGAGAGAACGAGGGGAAAACGAGAATAACAACAAGAAGGAGAGGAGCGGGTCACCGGCAGCGCTGCTGCTCCGGTGTCTCACCGGCTGGCCGGACGCACAGAGGTGGTCCAAGGTGGAGGCCCAAGGGAGGAGGCTCGAAGCGCGCTGTGACATCCCAATTTTTTTTATTAAATTTGGATGTTAATAAAATCATTCAATGCATATCATATTTCTTTGCATTTTGGAGTTTTTAAAATATTCAAATAATATATTTCCACTCGAGAAAAACAAATGAGAGGGGATAAGATGACTTCCTCAAAATATAAAAGAGTGGGAAATTTTATTTTGAATATTATTTGAAGTTTTGGAGTTTATTGGTATTTATTTTATTTGCAAAAAGTGCATTAATTGCATTAGGAAAATATTTTCAATATGTTATGTACTGAAGTTAATGTTCATTAGGCTCTAAATATTGTATAGTTATTTTAGAAATTATTGTGGAGTTTTTATTAATTCATTATTTAGGGCCACTTTAGTCTTTGGTTAAAAAAACACAACGCACACACTCACCCGCCTGGACCGAAACCAGTTCGGCCCAGGGACGCGCGCGCTCACCCAGCCGCACCAGGCCAGCCAGCCCACCGGCCAAAACGGCCCAAGGCCCAGCCCCACGCCCGATTAGCCTAGGCGCCGGTCGCCCGCCCGATCTCACCCCTCGCTCGCCTCCTCTCGCTGCCGCTGCCAGGCGGGCCCCGCTCGTCAGCCCGTCCCCAACCTCCTGCACCGCGCGGGATAAACATCCTCGCCTCGCTGCCCGCAACCGCCGACCGCCTCGCTCTCGGATAGAGCTTACCTGCAGCTCCTGTGCCCTCTGCCCTCGCCTATAAATGCCCCTGCACCCCCTCTTCCAACCTCGCCGTCTCGCTTCGTCCCATGCCGCTCATCGCCGCCGCGCTGCCCATTCGCATCTCGCTGGAGCCGCGTAACTCGCCGGAGCATTTCGTCGCCTGTAGACCACTTCGACCCTCCCTTTTTCTGTATTTTTTTCTTAGCTCGCCGAGGCGCATCCGTTTGACATAATTGTTTTTCCACTAGGTCCCGTCAGAGCCGCCGCACCGTCGATGCCAGAGCCGCCGGAGCACCGAGCCCCGTTGTCTTCGCCTCGCCCCGTCCCGACGCTGCCGACACCACCTTCGCGACGCCCTCGACGCGCCGCACCTCCCCGTCTTCTTCGCCGTCGATGAGGACCACCGCAGCCGCTGCCCCCTCCGTCACCGACGCCGCACCGCCGTCTTCATCATCGCCGACCACCACCACCACCCACTGTGAGCCACCACCTCACCCTCGCCTGTTCGATCTACCATGGACGACCCAGATTAGATTAGGTTTGTTTTTTTATTTTGCGAATAGGTACGCGATTAACTGCGGTTCCCTTAGACCGTGCGGTTTTATTTAAACCGAGCGTCGGTTTTTCTTTAGTTAGCCGCCGCCGTTGTTTTTCTTATTTAGCGGCCATTCACCGTATTGCCTCCGTAGCGGACGCTGCTCGGCCAGCCATGAGCCGCCATGTGGCCAGGGACTTGTTTGTGATAATTTCTTTCTCTGTTTAGTCCGTGTAATTAGCAGATTAGTCCCTGAACTTCGAGTAGCCACAACTTTTTAACTGTAGATCCAAACTCGATGAAACCAACGGAAAATTATTCATCGTGATTAGATCTATCCAGTGGTATCATTTTTGCAAACTTTTGTCAGATTCAAATTTGAATTTATTCAGATTCGAATTCGAACTTCAAATGGCCATATCTCCCAGACCGTAGCTCCAATTAAGTTGATTCTTTTTGCACTTTGTCACCGTAGCCAAACCCTATCACATGGACCTTTGTCACAATAATTTTCACACACTAGATTCTGTCCATTCATAGTTTTTTACTAGTTTGCATAGTATGCACTATAGTTCACATCACTTTTTGAACCATACGCTTATGTTGTTTTGCATTTAGAATATTTTTGTGGTAGCTTAGTGTGTTGTATGTTCATTTGGTTTTTCTGGGACTTCTTGCTTCGCATGTTCTTCTTGGTTTTCTGAAATGTTTGCTTATGTTTGTTTATCTTCTTTGTGATAGATTTCCCGGAGTGCGAAGCAGAATATTATCAGTCTTTAGAATTGAACCAGCAGTACCAAGGCAAGTTGCATCTTGATCATGTTTCATTACCTATGTTTTCATTATGCACTTAGTTCTTTGCAGTAGGACTGCATGGTTGGAATTGAAGCCGCATGTAACACCCCGGATGTAATTTACCTTATATGTATCCCAACTCTTGTCGTTTCCGGCACTAAGTTATTTTATTTCCTCGGGTTCAGGTTTTTGTCTTCGTGTGTTGTTGCCTTTTTCATGCATCTCATATCATGTCATCAGGTGCATTGCATTTGCATACGTGTTCGTCTCATGCATCCGAGCATTTTCCCCGTTGTCCGTTTTGCATTCCGGCGCTCCTATCTCCTCCGGTCGTCCCCGCGCCCTTGCCACCTCGCCGGAGACCTCGAGATCCCGCCGCTGCTACAGTACCCACTACAGTAAACCCTAGATCTGGGTTGACTTTCTCCCCCTCTCTTAGATTTATTTTGCAATCTTTGGCATGCCGTAACTCCGCATCCGTAGCTCCAATTTGCGCGTGTAGTGTATCAAAATGTTCATCTCGACGAGTACACCATTTCATCTCATTGCGTCATTTTCATTTGAGCTCATCTTGATGCCCGAAATGCTGTTGGAAGAGGGCTATGTGATATAATTGTCAGATCTGTTTCATCAAATATATATTTGTCATTTTTGCCATGATTAATGTGTGCATGATATGCTCCTGAGATCTACATGAGTTTTGTTATTTGCCATGCCATCTTTACAGAGGTGCTTACCATGTATTTTTGTGATATGTGTGGTGACTAGCACCAGCTTGCAAAGTAGCGTACTCGGTAATGCTGATTTCAGGGACTTAGAATTTCACTAAGTCCTTGTCCTGATTTTGTCATTATGCCATATGTTCTTGTTGTTTCCTAGTGATCCGTGCCTCTTTTGAGGATGACCAGTAAGGATAATTTGTTAACATTGTGGTGCTCTATCCATCCATGTCTTTGTTTGCATTTATGGAGCAACCTAGCTTGAGTCAATCGAGCTCTACTTTTGCTATTTCGTGATTCCTGGCAGATTGTTGACTTGTTAGCGATTTTGCTGAGGATGTTGTTATTGATCCGTGCATGCTATGTTGTTGTTCTTGCCATGTCTAGATTCCATGACATGTATTCTTGATGGGTATATGCTTAGTTTGTCATGCCATGTTCTCTAGTGAGTGCATCGAGCTCGTAAACATGCCTACTCGTTAACAGATTTGCATGCTCTAGTTTTTCACTAAGTCTGAGATCTGTTTATGTTTTTGCCATGTTCTCATGCTTGCAATTGTATTTTCTGATCCCTTTTGGCTCAAGGTTACTAAGGGACTTTTGTTAAGTGCTTTGAGTAGCTTCATCTCATGCCTTGCTTTGCCATGTTAAGTTCCTGTAGCATGTAGTTTTTATGCTCCAAAGTGTGCTACCTGATGTTAAATTCCAGACTTGTGTTAATTTCACTAAGTCTGAAACCTGTTATCATTTGCATTTTTTCCATGCTTGTTTGAACCTGTTAATGGATGAATTGGCCGTAGCTCAGTGTTCATGTTTTGTCAAGCATCATGAGCGGATCCCCGCCATGTATTTTGTTGTCATGTTTGAGTGATATAGCATATTTATGTTGATGCATTTAGATGGCTACTTGCTTAATATCGCAGACCGGTGCCATATTTGTTTTGCTTGCCATTTCCAAACCGTGCATCCGATTCCGGTGATCTTTATATCGACTTCAACCGAAATCACCTAACCTTTCCAGTGGCACTCTTGGATTTCCAAGTTGAGGTCAGGTTCAATCATTCCTTGTCAAATCTTGCATATGCATCACATAGCGCATCCCGCATAGGATACCATGTTCGCATCATGTTGTTTGAGCATTGCACGTGGTTGATTGTGTTCCTTTTGCTTGTTTGTCTTGTTTGGATAGAGCCGGGAGACGAGTTCGCAAACGAGGAGCCCGGTGAGTTTGCTTACGAGGATCAAGTCAACTCTGACAACTTTGTAGGCAAGATGATCATACCCTCGAAATCACTTCTATCTTTGCTTGCTAGATGCTCGCTCTTTGCTATGCCTATGCTATGATGCCTACCACTTGCTTATCATGCCTCCCAAATTGCCATGTCAAACCTCTAACCCACCTTGTCCTAGAAACCGTTGTTTGGCTATGTTACCGCTTTGCTCATCCCCTCTTATAGCGTTGCTAGTTGCAGGTAAAGTTTGGAGATCGTTCCTTGTTGGAACATTGTTTATTATTGGGATATCACTATATTATCTTGTTATCTTAATGCATCTATATACTTGGTAAAGGGTGGAAGGCTCAGCCTTATGCCTAGTGTTTTGTTCCACTCTTGCCGCCCTAGTTTCCGTCATATCGGTGTTATGTTCATGGATTTTGCGTTCCTTACGCGGTTGGGTTCTAATGGGAACCCCTTGACAGTTCGCCTTGAATAAAACTCCTCCAGCAAGGCCCGACCTTGGTTTTACCATTCGCCACCTAGCCTTTTTCCCTTGGGTTTCGCGGACTCAAGGGTCATCTTTATTTTAAACCCCCGGGCCAGTGCTTCTCTAAGTGTTGGTCCAACCCAGAGCACCGTGCGTGGCCGTCCCTTGGCAACTTGGGTTATGTTGGCTCCTGTACGCTTAGCTTATCCGGTGTGCCCTGAGAACGAGATATGTGCAGCTCCTATCGGGATTTGTCGGCATAGCGGGTGGTCTTGCTGGACTTGTTTTACCATTGTCGAGGATGTCTTGTAAAACCGGGATACCGAGTCTGATCGGAATGTCTCGGGAGAAGGAATATCCTTCGTTGACCGTGAGAGCTTGTGATGGGCTAAGTTGGGACTCCCCTGCAGGGATTTGAACTTTCGAAAGCCGTGCCCACGGTTATGGGCAGATGGGAATTTGTTAATGTCCGGTTGTAGATAACATGAAACTTAACTTAATTAAAATGAATCAACCGCGTGTGTAACCGTGATGGTCTCTTCTCGGCGGAGTCCGGGAAGTGAACATGGTGTTGGAGTAATGCTTGACGTAGGTTTCTATAGGATCACTTCTTGATCATAGTTCTTCGTTCGTGCTTTGCCTTCTCTTCTCGCTCTCTTTTGCGAACAGGTTAGCCAGCATATATGCTAGTCGCTTGCTGCAGCTCCACATATTTACCTTGCCTTACCTATAAGCTTAAATAGTCTTGATCGCAAGGGTGCGAGATTGCTGAGTCCCTGTGACTCACAGTTTACTTCCAAAACCAGATGCAGGGACCGATGATACCGTTCCAGATGATGTGCTTGAGCTCAAGTGGGCGTTCGATGAAGACTCTCGTCGTTACTATGTGTCTTTCCCAGATGATCAGTAGTGGTGCCCAGTTGGGGCGATCGGGGACCGTGTCACATGTTGGGGTTGATCTTTTATTTTGGTACCGTAGTCGGACCCTGAGTGTATTGGATGATTGTAATGTTACTCATATATTTGTGTGACGTGGCGAGTGTAAGCCAACTATGTACCTTTTCCCCTATTATCTATTTACATGGGTTGTTGTGAAGATTACCTTACTTGCGACATTGCTTTCAATGCGGTTATGCCTCTAAGTTGTGCTTCGACATGTAGGAGATATAGCCGCATCGAGGGCGTTACAAGTTGGTAATCAGAGCCTTCCCCGACCTTAGGAGCCCCCCCTGCTTGATCGAATAGCTGGCGTTATTGAGTCTAGAAAAATGTTTTGAGTCATTTAGGATTATATATATCAGAGAGTTAGGACTTCTTTTTACTCCCCAGTCCCTTCATCGCTCTGGTAAGGCATCCTGACGTAGAGTTTTGACTCTTCTCTTCTCAAATTTCACTAATTTTTTTTAGGATCACGCGGGTATCTTGAAATCGTTCCGATCGATTTGTGACGAGAACATTGTTCTTGGTGCCTCCTGTCATTTAGGGGTTGTGGTAGTGTCCCGGGGAGTTGAGCTCCGAGGTGTTGTCGTCACAATTTTATCGTTGCAGTTCTAGAATACCTGAGTTTAGGTTCGCCGACATCGAAAATCTCTTTTATGCAGTTGTTGGTGAGATAACCTCGACGCCACCCAGTACTGGGGCGGGAGTTCGGGAGTATTGCCATAACTTGTATAGCGGATGCTTTTCGAAGGTTGAGGTAAACGATTTCCGAAGTTTTTCTCGGTTATGTGTTGAAGGATGGATATAGCTGGATGTAGGATTTGCTAGATTTGGGTGAGATATTATGCTTCCCTTGTATCCCCAACACCTGATTGCATAACCGGAAAGGTTTAGGAGTTTCATAGGTGGGAATTCTTGTAGCTCTAGTTCTTCTTTCATGGATATTTGGTTTGAGATTGGCTGATCCTTACCAAGTATTCGTTCTTGTTACGTACCTTGTTGTTTTTCTTCTACCTCAATTCTAAGTGGCTTCTCAATTTATGGATATGTGACCATTTCAATTGGAATGCATTCGTTCATTTTGTTCGGATGTGAAGACTATATGTTGCAATTTCAACCCGTTTGATTCAGCTTCAATATTTGTATGTCAATGTGCTAATGGATGTCAACCCTCTTCAGGATGGCTCTTCCAACGCGCACGACTCCGAATCCTGATCCGCCACCACCACCTCCACCTCCGGAGGCATGGCAAGCTGTGATGGCCGCTACCAATGCAAACACACAGTTGATCATGCAACTTCTTCAAGAGTGCAACCAAGGGAACCAGGGCCAAGGCAACAATCAGAATCACTTTGCTACACTCAACCAGTTCCTTGCTAACCAGCCAAAGACCTTCAGCAATTGTGTTGAGGCAACAGACGCTGATGATTGGCTCGTGGACATATGCAAGCATTTCGAGTGCAGTAACGTCAGGCCTGAGGACTTTGTCAAGTTCGCTTCCTTCCAACTCAAAGACCAAGCTGCAGAATGGTTTCAGCAGTACAAAGATTCCAGAGGAGGCCGTGTGATTACCTGGGATGAATTCTGTCAAGACTTCAAAGCTCATCATATTCCTGAGAGCGTGGTTAAAAGCAAGCGTGAGGAATTCCGCAACCTGAAGCAAGGCTCTATGTCTATCTACGAGTACAACAAGATGTTTCAGAAGCTCGCCCGTTTTGCTAAGCAGGACGTCCCTTACGAGAAGAGCATGATATACCAGTTCAGGGGTGGTCTCAGAGAAGAATTCCAGCTAGCTCTTGTCCTCTTTGAGCCCAAGAGGTACGATGAGTTTTACAACATGGCAATGAAGCAAGAGACTGCTCAACTGAAGTGCGATGCTTCCAAGAAGCGAGTCAGAGATGCTACTCCTTCTTCCTCAACTCAAGTGGCTAAGCAGCAGAAGTATTGGCTTCCTCCTCCTCCGTTCCGTCAGCCTTTTCAGCAGAAGAGCAAAGGTGGCAGTGGATCCTCCCACTCACCCAACCCTGGCTTTCAAAACAAGACTTCGTCTCAAGCTCCAAGATCAAGTGCTCCGTATCACCGTCCGCTTTCAGAGGTCACGTGCAACAAGTGCCAACAGAAGGGTCACTATGCCAACAAATGCTTCAATCAGAGGCGTCTCCCTCCTCCTCCTCCTGTGAGATCGACAAGTACAGCTGTGGTCAAGCATAACCGCAAGCACGCCAAGGTCAACTTGCTGAATGCAGCTCAGGAAGAGGACTCGTCAGATGTCATCATGGGTAACTTTCCAGTTAACTCTGTTCCTGCTAAAGTTCTTTTTGACACTGGTGCCTTCCATTGTTTCATGTCAAGATCATTTGTTTCCAAGCATGACTTCGTTTCGCAAATGTTGGGTAAACCTATGGGAGTGGTTTCTCCGGCTAAGTCTATGAGGGCTACTTCAATAGTCCCGGATGTTTCTATCATGATGGGTGATTTCAAGTTTCTGGCTTCTCCAATGGTCCTTGGTAACTCGGATATTGATCTTATTCTTGGAATGGACTGGCTTTCTAAGCACAAGGCTCAGCTTGGTTGTGCTGCCAGGCAGATTCAATTGACTCATTCGTTTGAGGATGTAATTGTCTTTGCCGCTAATGACGATACCATCCGTCTGTTTTCTCTCAGTGAGAAGGGTGAACTGGATGCTATCTCTCAAATTCCAGTCGTTTGCGAATATCAAGGCGTCTTTCCAGAAGAGCTTCCAGGAATGCCTCCGCACCGGCCAGTTGAATTCGTCATCCATCTTGAGCCTGGCACGGAACCTGTTTGCAAACGTCCTTACAAGCTTGGACCTGAAGAGCTGAAGGAGCTAAAGAAGCAACTCGATATTCAAGAGCGAATGGGTCTCACCCGACCTAGTTCTTCTCCGTGGGGTTGTGGAGTTCTTTTTGTGAAGAAGAAGGATGGAACGGACCGACTTTGTGTTGACTACTTTCCATTGAACAAGAAGACTATAAAGAACAAGTACCCACTTCCCAACATCAACGAGCTATTTGAACAACTCAAAGGTGCTCAAGTATTCTCCAAGCTTGATCTTCGTATGGGCTATCACCAGATTCGAATCCGTGAGAAAGATATTCCCAAGACGGCTTTCAGAACAAACTATGGTTCATATGAATACACTGTCATGTCTTTTGGCCTCGTCAACGCTCCTCCGACTTTCTCTCGCATGATGAACTTCATCTCCAACGCCTACACAAATGACTTCGTCTTGGTCTACCTCGATGACATTCTGGTCTTTTCGATGAACAAGGAAGATCATGCCAAGCACTTGCGTTTGGTGCTCGATAAGTTCAGAGAATATTAGTTCTACGCCAAGTTCTCAAAGTGCGAGTTTTGGCTCGATGAGGTTCTCTATCTTGGGCATATCATCTCTACCAAGGGCATTGCGGTGAATCCCGAGAAGGTGTCTGCAATTGTGAATTGGGAACCACCTCAGAACGTGAAGCAACTCCGCAGCTTCCTTGGTCTCGCAAGCTATTGTCGAAGGTTCGTTGAGAACTTCTCAAAGATCGCGAAGCCTCTTTCAAACCTTCTCTAGAAGCACATCAAGTACGTTTGGTCTCCTGAATGTGACATCGCTTTCAACACACTGAAAGAGAAATTAGTCACTGCTCTAGTTCTGACTCCTCCTGATGAATCCAAACCGTTCGAGGTCTTCTGCGATGCCTCTCTTTAAAGTCTTGGTGCAGTGTTGATGCAAGAGAAGAAAGTTGTGGCTTATACCTCTCGCCAGTTGAAGCCCAACGAGAAGAACTACCCCACTCATGACCTCGAGTTGGCGGCAGTTGTGCATGCTCTTTTGACTTGGAGACATCTCTTATTGGGAAGAAAAGTGGACATCTTCACTGACCACAAGAGTCTCAAGTACATCTTCACTCAGCCTAATCTCAACCTCAGGCAGACTCATTGGGCCGAAATGATTCAAGAGTATAATCCGAGTATCAAATATACTCCAGGCAAGGCCAATGTGATTGCTGACGCATTGAGCAGGAAGGCGTACTGCAACAGTCTGATTCTCAAGCCCTACCAACCCGAGCTTTGTGAAGCTTTCCGCAAACTCAATCTGCAAGTTGTTCCTCAAGGTTTCCTTGCCAACCTTCAAGTCTCTCCTACTTTGGAAGATCAAATTCGTGAGGCTCAACTTCTTGATGCTATGGTGAAGAAGGTGAAGATTGGGATTGCCAAGAGTCAATCCAAGTACAAGTGCTATCGCCTTGATGACAAGGATACTCTCTTCTTCGAGGATCGCATTGTTGTGCCTAAAGGTGACCTTCGTAAAGTCATTATGAACGAGGCTCACAATTCACTCCTCTCTATCCACCCTGGGAGTACGAAGATGTACCAGGACCTCAAGCAGGCTTTTTGGTGGACTCGAATGAAGCGCGAGATTGCTTAGTTCATGAATGAATGTGATGTCTGCAGAAGAGTGAAGGCAGAAAACCAACGACCAGCTGGTCTCCTCCAACCTCTTGCCATTCCAGAATGGAAGTTTGACCACATTGAGATGGACTTCGTGACGGGTTTTCCAAAGTCCAAGCGTGGCAATGATGCTATGTTCGTTGTCATCGACAAACTCACTAAAGTGGCTCACTTTCTGCCTATCAAAGAGTCTATCACTGCAGCTCAATTGGCGGAGCTTTATACCTCTCGGATTGTCTCTCTGCACGACATTCCATAGTTGATTTCTTCAGACCGTGGAAGCTTCTTTACCTCCAAGGTTTGGGATTCTTTTCAGAAGGCCATGGGCACCAACATCTGTTTCAGCACAACTTTTCATCCTCAAACTAGCGGTCAAGTCGAGCGTGTCAATCAGATTCTCGAAGATATGCTCAGGTCTTGCGTTATCTCTTTCGGCATGAAGTGGGAAGATTGTCTTCCATATGCCGAGTTCTCCTACAACAACAGTTTTCAAGCAAGTTTGGGCAAGGCCCCATTTGAAATTCTCTATGGCAGAAAGTGCCGTACTCCTCTTAACTGGTCAGAGACCGGTGAATGTCAACTTCTTGGTAATGACTTGATCACAGAGGCAGAGGAAATGTGCAAAGTCATTCATGATAACCTCAAAGCAGCGCAATCGCGTCAGAAGGGCTACTATGATAGTAAGCATCGTGATTTGGCTTTCGAGATGGGAGACCATGTTTACCTCCGCGTCTCTCCAATGAAAGATACTCGTCGCTTCGGTATCAAAGGGAAGCTTGCCCCTAGATATGTGGGTCCTTTCAAGATAGTCAGCAAGAGAGGCGATCTCGCCTATCAACTCGAGCTTCCTTCAAACTTTGCAAATGTGCACGATGTGTTCCATGTCTCTCAGCTCCGCAAGTGCTTCAAGACCCATGACCGCACCGTCAACTTCGAAGACATTGATCTCCAAGAAGACCTCTCTTATCGTGAGCACCCGGTTGCTATTCTTGAAGAGACTGAGCGCAAGACTCGCAATAAGTCAATCAAATTCCTCAAACTCAAGTGGTCACACCATTCCGACCGTGAAGTCACCTGGGAATGCGAGGATCACCTCCGTTCTGAGTACCCGGCGTTTTTCCAGTCCTAGATCTCAGGACGAGATCCTTTCGTAGTGGTGGAGTGTTGTAACACCCCGGATGTAATTTACCTTATATGTATCCCAACTCTTGTCGTTTCCGGCACTAAGTTATTTTATTTCCTCTGGTTCGGGTTTTTGTCTTTGTGTGTTGTTGCCTTTTTCATGCATCTCATATCATGTCATCAGGTGCATTGCATTTGCATACATGTTCGTCTCATGCATCCGAGCATTTTCCCCGTTGTCCGTTTTGCATTCCGGCGCTCCTATCTCCTCCGGTCGTCCCCGCGCCCTTGCCACCTCGCCGGAGCGAGGAACCTCGCCGGAGACCTCGAGATCCCGCCGCTGCTACAGTACCCGCTACAGTAAACCCTAGATCTGGGTTGACTTTCTCCCCCTCTCTCAGATTTATTTTGCAATCTTTGGCACGCCGTAACTCCGCATCTGTAGCTCCAATTTGCGCGTGTAGCGTATCAAAATGTTCGACTCGACGAGTACATCATTTCATATCATTGAGTCATTTTCATTTGACCTCATCTTGATGCCCGAAATGCTGTTGGAAGAGGGCTATGTGATATAATTGTCAGATCTGTTTCATCAGATATTTGTCATTTTTGCCATGATTAATGTGTGCATGATATGCTCCTGAGCTCTACATGAGTTTTGTTATATGCCATGCCATCTTTACAGAGGTGCTTACCATGTATTTTTGTGATATGTGTGGTGACTAGCACCAGCTTGCAAAGTAGCGTACTCGGTAATGCTGATTTCAGGGACTTAGAATTTCACTAAGTCCTTGTCCTGATTTTGTCATTATGCCATATGTTCTTGTTGTTTCCTAGTGATCCGTGCCTCTTTTGAGGATGACCAGTAAGGATAATTTGTTAACATTGTGGTGCTCTATCCATCCATGTCTTTGTTTGCATTTATGGAGCAACCTAGCTTGAGTCAATCGAGCTCTACTTTTGCTATTTCGTGATTCCTGGCAGATTGTTGACTTGTTAGCGATTTTGCCGAGGATGTTGTTATTGATCCGTGCATGCTATGTTGTTGTTCTTGCCATGTCTAGATTCCATGACATGTATTCTTGATGGGTATATGCTTAGTTTGTCATGCCATGTTCTCTAGTGAGTGCATCGAGCTCGTAAACATGCCTACTCGTTAACAGATTTGCATGCTCTAGTTTTTCACTAAGTCTGAGATCTGTTTATGTTTTTGCCATGTTCACATGCTTGCAATTGTATTTTCTGATCCCTTTTGGCTCAAGGTCACTAAGGGACTTTTGTTAAGTGCTTTGAGTAGCTTCATCTCATGCCTTGCTTTGCCATGTTAAGTTCCTGTAGCATGTAGTTTTTATGCTCCAAAGTGTGCTACCTGATGTTAAATTCCAGACTTGTGTTAATTTCACTAAGTCTGAAACCTGTTATCATTTGCATTTTTTCCATGCTTGTTTGAACCTGTTAATGGATGAATTGGCCGTAGCTCAGTGTTCATCTTTTGTCAAGCATCATGAGCGGATCCCTGCCATGTATTTTGTTGTCATGTTTGAGTGCTATAGCATATTTATGTTGATGCATTTAGATGGCTACTTGCTTAATATCGCAGACCGGTGCCATATTTGTTTTGCTTGCCATTTCCAAACCGTGCATCCGATTCCGGTGATCTTTATATCGACTTCAACCGAAATCACCTAACCTTTCCAGTGGCACTCTTGGATTTCCAAGTTGAGGCCAGGTTCAATCATTCCTTGTCAAATATTGCATATGCATCACATACCGCATCCCGCATAGCATACCATGTTCGCATCATGTTGTTTGAGCATTGCACGCGGTTGATTGTGTTCCTTTTGCTTGTTTGTATTGTTTGGATAGAGCCGGGAGACGAGTTAGCGGACGAGGAGCCCGGTGAGTTTGCTTACGAGGATCAAGTCAACTCTGACAACTTTGTAGGCAAGATGATCATACCCTCGAAATCACTTCTATCTTTGCTTGCTAGATGCTCGCTCTTTGCTATGCCTATGCTACGATGCCTACCACTTGCTTATCATGCCTCCCAAATTGCCATGTCAAACCTCTAACCCACCTTGTCCTAGCAAACCGTTGTTTGGCTATGTTACCGCTTTGCTCAGCCCCTCTTATAGCGTTGCTAGTTGCAGGTAAAGTTTGGAGATCGTTCCTTGTTGGAACATTGTTTATTATTGGGATATCACTATATTATCTTGTTATCTTAATGCATCTATATACTTGGTAAAGGGTGGAAGGCTCGGCCTTATGCCTAGTGTTTTGTTCCACTCTTGCCGCCCTAGTTTCCGTCATATCGGTGTTATGTTCATGGATTTTGCGTTCCTTACGCGGTTGGGTTCTAATGGGAACCCCTTGACAGTTCGCCTTGAATCAAACTCCTCCAGCAAGGCCCGACCTTGGTTTTACCATTCTCCACCTAGCCTTTTTCCCTTGGGTTTCGCGGACTCAAGGGTCATCTTTATGTTAAACCCCCGGGCCAGTGCTTCTCTAAGTGTTGGTCCAACCCAGAGCACCGTGCGTGGCCGTCCCTTGGCAACTTGGGTTACGTTGGCTCCTGTACGCTTAGCTTATCCGGTGTGCCCTGAGAACGAGATATGTGCAGCTCCTATCGGCATTTGTCGGCATAGCGGGTGGTCTTGCTGGACTTGTTTTACCATTGTCGAGGATGTCCTGTAAAACCGGGATACCGAGTCTGATCGGAATGTCTCGGGAGAAGGAATATCCTTCGTTGACCGTGAGAGCTTGTGATGGGCTAAGTTGGGACTCCCCTGCAGGGATTTGAACTTTCGAAAGCCGTGCCCGCGGTTATGGGCTGATGGGAATTTGTTAATGTCCGGTTGTAGATAACATGAAACTTAACTTAATTAAAATGAATCAACCGCGTGTGTAACCGTGATGGTCTCTTCTCGGCGGAGTCCGGGAAGTGAACATGGTGTTGGAGTAATGCTTGACGTAGGTTGCTATAGGATCACTTCTTGATCATAGTTCTTCGTTCGTGCTTTGCCTTCTCTTCTCGCTCTCTTTTGCGAACAGGTTAGCCACCATATATGCTAGTCGCTTGCTGTAGCTCCACATATTTACCTTGCCTTACCTATAAGCTTAAATAGTCTTGATCGCGAGGGTGCGAGATTGCTGAGTCCCCGTGACTCACAGTTTACTTCCAAAACCAGATGCAGGGACCGATGATACCGTTCCAGATGATGTGCTTGAGCTCAAGTGGGAGTTCGATGAAGACTCTCGTCGTTACTATGTGTCTTTCCCAGATGATCAGTAGTGGTGCCCAGTTGGGGCGATCGGGGACCGTGTCGCATGTTGGGGTTGATCTTTTATTTTGGTACCGTAGTCGGACCCTGAGTGTATTGGATGATTGTAATGTTATTCATATATTTGTGTGACGTGGCGAGTGTAAGCCAACTATGTACCTTTTCCCCTATTATCTATTTACATGGGTTGTTGTGAAGATTACCTTACTTGCGACATTGCTTTCAATGCGGTTATGCCTCTAAGTCATGCTTCGACACGTAGGATATATACCCGCATCGAGGGCGTTACATTGCATGACTATGTTTTTCACCCAGTAGTTCACTGAGGTAGGTCTGAACCTTATAACATTGTCGCCATCGTTTTACATTATGTTGCTTCGCTAAGTAGACATGGATTGGGGAGTGATCATTGTAAAGTATGAGTGACAATGTAGTAAATAGGACCTAAGATAATTAATGAACTACCTGGGCGGAAACTTGTTGGAATGGTGGCAAAGTACAGTGGAGCACGCATGGGAAATCCATGCTTGTGCACCACTAGTGGACCGTCCGCTCAGGCTTAAAGAGATCAATCGTATTCTCATGTCTAGAAGCTTCCGTGTGCAGCCACAAGCCAATATGGGCTCTGGCTTAGTTGAGTAGATAATGTGACCTCTTCTAGGAAAGGCTAGAAGATGTAGAATGAGTAGGTGTACCGGCCTATCCGTGGGTTAAGGGGGAACATTTTCAAAAGACTATGTCTCGACCTTCCGATCATGGAGGTGGTCGAGTCTTGTGGGTAAAAGTGCGTGACCTCTGGAGAGTGTCAACCTAATCGATTAGCCGTGTCCCCTGTTACGGACAACTTGAGCATCTAGTAGTGGAAATGTTGGGAGATCTCCTCACCTTTAATTAAACAGTTGGGTTTTAAATGAAACTTGGGAATGGATGGAGTTCGGTTTGCCAACTCATCCTATGCAAATGTGTAGTAGTAGAATAACATCTTTCCTAATAGGGAAAAACTAGCTTTATGCAAAAACTAAACTTAGAGCTTTCCACCAGCCAAATTGCATGTACAAGTAGGTTCATTACACTTATGATGTGACTTGCCAGTATATTCAATGTGCTAACCTATATGGCTGCAACTTATCACGTTGCAGATATATCCGACGAGGATTAAGGTGGATATGTCGATGTTCTACACTCAACCTTGCTCGTGGAGTTGGACTCATTTACTACTTTGCTTCCGCAGTATTTGCTTATTGGCTCTATGCCCTATTTTGTAATAAATCTATTTCTCCTGGACTATCAATGTAATAAAGAGATGTGTGCTATTTCTGTTATTTCATCGAGTACTGTGTGTGCTAGCAAGTCGATCTAGGGACTAGCACGGTAAGCACAGAGACTTCGACTCTTACCGAGTCGGGTCGCTACACGCGCTGGTATAGTTACTGCTACCGGCGGAGGTGAGCTCAATGGCATCGGACGACCGACGATGGGTGGTGCAGGGCAGAGCTCTGACACGGGTTGAGGACGAGGTGGAGGCGGTGCGGTTGCCGGTTGCTGCTGCTACTTCGGCGAGGGGGCACATGATGGGAGGAGGCTTGCGGGAGGAGGCAGCGGGTGAGGTGGAGTTGGACCGAGGAGAGCTGCGAGATGGGGTTGGATCGGGGTGCAAATCGAGGAGGAGATGAGTGGCGGCTGCGGGCTAGGGATGGAATGGTGGATGGGACAGGGGAGATCCCGAGGTGGGGAGGCAGGAGGGTGTGTGGCGGCGGCTAGGGTAGGATCCCTAGAAAATAGGGTTTGGTCTGCTATTTATAAAGCAAGTGGATTAGCTTAGGGTAAGATATGGCCCCTCCGATCAAAATCGGACGGTTGAGAAAATATAGGTTAGGAAGTCCAACAAAGAACCGAAGATATTTGGGGGATGTTCGGGGATGATCTGGACCCATCGGTCACGACAGGCCGGTTCAGGTTTGGGGAAGTTTTCGGACGAGGTTGCAAGTGGGGTCTAAGAGAGATAGAAAAAGGCAAAGGGCCTAACAAAAGATGAACATAGACAAAGAGAGAAGCAACAACTACGGACGGCTATGCGTTTTATGAAAACATGCGGATGCAATGCACATGATGAAATGCAACAAACAAATAAATAACACAGGTGACACGCAAAACATGGAAGGCATCTGGAGCATCGGCCCCGGGTCGTTACAGTGCTGCTTAAGGGAGTTTGGTTGGTTCTCCTATTGGTTCAATAACCTTGGTTCTCACTAAGGGAAATACTTATCTCTACTGTACTGCTTCACCCCTCCTCTTCGGGAAATCCCAACGCGGTTTACAAGTGCAGGTAGAATTTCTGGCGCCGTTGCTAGGGAGAAATCATCAAATTCTTGTCAGGTTCCTACATACAAACTATCATCTATTTGCTCTACTTTTTATTTGCCTCTCCTTTCATCTCCCTCTACTTCTCTAAAAACCCAATTTTTTTTCCAAAAAATACTTTGTTGCTTTGCTCGTTTGCTTGCTTTGTCGCTATGTCTCAAGAAAATACCAAGTTGTGTGACTTTTCAAATACTAATAATAAAGATTTTGTTAGTACTCCAATTGTCCCTCCCGCCACTAGTGCCGAGTGCCGAGTCTTATGATATTAATGCTGCATTGCTAAATCTTGTTATGAAAGAACAATTTTATGGAAATCCTAATGAAGATGGTGCATTCCATCTTAATACCTTCGTTGAATTATGTGATATGCAAAAGAAAAAAAGATGTGGATAATGATATTGTAAAGTTGAAATTATTTCCTTGCTTGCTAAGAGATTGTGCTAGAACTTGGTTTTCTTCCTTGCCTTAAATAGTATTGATTCATGGGATAAGTGTAAGGATGCTTTTATTGCCAAGTATTCCCCCCCCCGCTATGATTATTTCTCTTAGAAATAAAATTATGAATTTAAAGCAACTTGAGCACGAACATGTTGCATAATCTTAGGAGAGAATGAAATTAATGATTACAAATTGTCGCACTCATGGTTTAAGGTTGTGGATGATAATCCAAAAAATTATGCGGGACTAAACTTTGTGTCGAGAAATCTTCTAGACTTTGTTGCAGTTAAATTTGCATTGGTTGTACAAAGTTCTAAGAAAATATACACAATCAAAATTAAAGTGCCATAGTATAGATGAATTCTAAAGTTAAAGATACGATGATCCAAAATGAACGCCAAACCAAGGTAATAGAGTACATTTTAAAGATGGATAATTTGTTTGCTAATAAACAATCACTCCTTTTTCAACTTGAAAAACAATGGTCGGAAAACAAGATAGAATATTACATTTATACACACATGCATGGAAACAAATTGTCCAGCTAGTGTAAAATTGCATGATAGAATATACAATAAATAGGAAGGATGCAACACTACAAAAAATACACTTCCGTGATGATACATGTTTGTCACAGTAGGTCACGTTTTCTATCATGTATGTACATCCATGACGATTTTATGACAGAATCAAGATAGTCATACCTGTGCTGTCGTAGAAGTGTTCCATGACAATACCAAAATTATCATCACAGAAGTGTCCACTTTCATGATGATAAATGGCGTGTCATAGAAGTGCTTTCGTCAAGGGTAACCGACATGTGGCATCCACTGTAATGGGTCGCCATTAAGCTATCGGGTTCCGGTTTGGATATGTTAACCCGTTAACAGCCCGGACCAATGGGGATTTTCCACATGTAAAATTCTCATTCGCTGGAGGAACCACATGTCAGCTCCGCGTTGGGACAGATGTCATCTAGTGAATCAACGGGATGCACCTATGATACATCAACACGTGGCTCGGCCCGACAGTGGACCATTCAGGTCAAAAGGCCGACTCGATTGACTTGGTCAAAAAGAAGCGGGCCGACCCACAGAAAGCATGTTAATGGCATGTTCGCATATAGCCCATTTACAGCCCGCTAACTCACGACCCATTATGGCCTATTCGAATTAGGCCCAGTAGCGTCATCTCGGCCGTCCAATATGATTCTAGCCCGTTGTAACTTCCAGCCCATGTATGGCCTATGACGTCTTTTGGCCCATATGAGGCCCTTTGTAACTCTGTGTCACATCCCTAGTTTTGGTATTACCTAGACTAGCTGGTCATGTGCGCATCATGTTTAAATTTCAATGAATTTGAAATGGGGACATGTGAAAGCCTCAGAAATCATTTCTGAAAATGACCAAGTTAAAAATTGCATCCAATAGGTCCAAGAAAATGTTCATGTTTCTCTATGAAAATATTGGCCAGAGGTAAAATTCAAACCAATATTTTTAGGAGCACAAAAATATTTATTTTGGGCATTTGAAGCTAATGCAATAACTATTTGCATTGGATTTATATTTGCTATATATTAAATATGTGTCCAATAATTCTGAGAAATTGTGAGGGGCTTTGGAATAATCCTTTTAGTCCCTGCAAAATTATCAGAAGAAAGCAAAATAGTTTAGTGCTTAAAACTAAATCAAAACAAATAACAGAAAAGGAAAACAGAAAACATAAATGAAAAGGAGTCTTACCTGGGCCACTTACCTGGCGGCCCAGCTGTTCTGTCCCAGCAGGCCGGCCAAGCCGACTGGCCAGCGCTAGTCATCCCCTTCCTCGCGCCAAGAGGACAGGGGCAGGCGCTCGGCGCGCAGCCACGCGCCCCGGCCACCTCCTGCTTCCACCTCCTGTCTGCCTGCCTCCCTCCCCGACCCCCTGGACGTTGCCACGCGACCCCAGAGCCATCCGACTCTCCCTCTCTCTCCCTCGAGCGCTCCCCCTTCCTCTACTTCCTTCCCGCATGCGCCTGGGCGCCCCTGTCGCTGCCGCTCGCCACCACCGCGGCCACTGCCGTCCCGTCGATTCCCCGAGCTGTTCCCGAGCTCCGCCACCTCGTCCCGACCCCCTCACCGAGCCACACAACTGGGAGACCCCCGAAGCACCGCTCCGACGTCTTCTTCCTCCTCGGGTCGCCGAGATCGCGGCGACCGTGCGCTCTCCCTGACGCCTCCCCGAGCGCCCCGAGCCCTGCAGAAGATTCGCCATGAGCTCTGCCCCTACTCCTTTCGGCCCGCGTGCCCTCTAGGCATAGCTCCCCTTCGGCTGAGGCTTGCCACCGCAGCAAATGTCGCCGTCATCGTTACAATGGGCCAACGCTGCGTCTGAGCATCTGGTCAAGCTCCTGCTACCCCGTAGCTTCTACCTGTGCTCTCCGTTCGCTCGGAGTCGAGCTGTAGCCCCGCGACCGCATCTAGCCGAGCTCTGGCCGCCGCAGCCGTTGTCACCGCCGTCGCTCTGGTCCATCTCCGGCGATGCCAACTGCACCACTGGATGCGGCTCACCCCCAGCTGACCGTAGAGGCCCTCCGCCGAACGTTTGGTCGCCGGAGGGCGAAACCCGAGCCTCGCCGCCGCGTCTTCTCGTCGCCGGCGGCTAAAAGCCGGCCTAACAACTAATTAGCACTAAGTTAATGACCCACTGACTCACAGACATGTGGGCCCCGGCCTGACTAATTCCTAGATTAACTTAAACCTAATCACTAGCTAGCACTGTGGAACTGACGTGTGGACCCCACACGTTAGGTTTGACCAGTTTGACCCTGTTAACCTGCTGATGCAGTGATGACGCAGGGCTGATGTCATAACTGATTTCTGGGATTTTCAATAAGTCAGAAATGATTAATTAATTTCAAAAAATGTCCTAAACTTCTAAAAATCATAGAATTTCAACCGTAGCTCAGAATGAAATAAGTTATATATGAAAAATTATCAGAAAAATCCAATCTATCCATCTGTACTAGTTTCATGCATGTTTAAACAACTTAACCTCACTGTTTAGTTCAAAACATGATAATGCACTATTTGAATTCATAGTTTGAGTTTGGGGGTTGAACCTTTGGTTTAAAATGACTCAAACCCATATGGTCTTAGTTGCATTAGCTCAACCACAACATATTGCCATGTCATGATCATGCATCATATTGTGAATTACATTGATTATGTTCTTCCTTGTTTGCCAGTAATTGTCCCCTCTCAGTAGACGACGTTCCGACGATGAGATCGGTAACACCGATGAAGAACTATACTATCTTCAGAAGTTCCACGCAAGCAAAACCCCCTTGTTCATTTCGATACAATCCCACTCTCTCGCTCCTGCTCTCTTTTACTGCATTAGGACAACAACGTTTCAACTGTTACATGCTGCGGTAGTTGAACCCCTTTCCTCTGGATGACCTGTCATTGCCATAGTAAATAGATGAAACCCACTAGTATGAGTAGGAGTTGTTTGAGCCCTGCTATGCCTACTCATTCATGCTTGTTTGTCATGGCTGCTACTGCTTAGAGTTGAGTCGGGTCTGATTCATCGGGGATGAATTGGTATGTGGTGAACATGTCCTACTATTGAGAGCTAAGTGTGTGAACACGATTTGGTAAAGGTAGCGGTGAGAGGCCATGTAGGAGTACATGGTGGGTTGTCTCACTGCAGCCGTCCTCAGGAACTGAGTTCTATGTTTGTGATCCATGAATAGGTACTACCATGCATTGGAATGCTTAAGTGCCCCTCTCGACTTATTAATCAACTTGATCTCTGTCCAGGAGTTGCAACTAGTTTCTGGCATTTGTAGGTTGTGTTAGTAGTCTACCAAGTGGCACCCGGTATAGGTGGGCTTGGGACAGACTAGGCACCGTGGCACGGTGTACCAAGCATAGATCCATCCATCGAGGTGGGCTTGGGAACCCTGCACACATCATTTGGGGCCGTGAGCGACACCCCGGCCGGATCTCCTTGGGGATGGAACCCGAATAGGCGATAAGCCTGGACTAGAGACTTGCGTGGTTAGTCAGGTTGTGGCCGACTCCCTCGCCAGGCTTCCGCTTGAAGGTTGCTGAGATACACGACATGTACATGGTGGTAAGTGGCGAGAGCATGTGTGAAGAAGTACACCCCTGCAGGGTTAACATCATCTATTCGAATAGCCGCGTCCGCGGTAAAGGACTTCTGGGTTGCATGTACAATTCATAGACAAGTGAAAGTGGATACTCTAAAATGCGAAAGAAAAGCGTGAGTGCTATGGATGGCGTTCTCGTAGGGAGACAGGAGCGGATCCATAGTGGTGTATTGATATGGTGAATATGTGGACTCGTGTGTGCCACCTCAAAAGAGTTACTTGCAGTCGTAGTTCAGGATAGCCACTGAGACAAAGCTGGCTTGCTGTTGTTAAACTCCACCACCCCCTTTGTTGATACTGATGCATATGTAGATAGTTCTGATGTAATTCTTGCTTGGTACATTTGTACTCATGTTCGCTTAATTTATGTTTTCGCAGAGATAGTTCGGTCTCACTAGTAGTATCGCGTGGACTTCGACGTTTAGCTTGTTACCTCAGCTACGATCTTGTACCCTTGGGAGGGTCTTGTAGATAGTCAGGCTTCTCAACCTTTTTCATTTGTAGTTGTCTGTACTCAGACATATTTATGCTTCCGCTTGTTGCTTGTATGCTCTGTATGTTGGGTCATGAGACCCATATTTGTAATACTTGGCTCTTCGGAGCCTAATGAATAAATATTTGAGTCATAGAGTTATGTTGTGATGCCATGTTGTGTTTGCACATATCGAGCATATTGTGTGTATGTTATTGAAATGCTTGGTATGTGTGGGATCCGACAACCTAGTTGTTTATCCTTGGTAGCCTCTCTTACCGGGAAATGTCTCCTAGTGCTTCCACTGAGCCATGGTAGCTTCCTACTGCTCCAGAACACTTGGGCTAGCCGGCATATGTCCTTCTTCGTTCCTATGTCTGTCCCTTCGGGGAAATGTCACGCGGTGTCTACCGGAGTCCTGTTAGCCTGCTACAGCCCGGATTCTTCGGAGTCCTGTTAGCCCAGCTACTACAGCCCGGATTCACTCGCTGATGACCGACACATTTGTTGCTGGGTCATGTATGCCTGTCCCTGTAAGTTAGTGCCACTTTGGGTTTACGACTAGTCATGTCGGCCCGGGTTTTTTGTCATATGGATTCTAGCAACACTATCATATACGTAAGCCAAAAGGCGCAAATGGTCCCGGGCCAGGTGAGGTGGTACCCATGGGAATACCGTGCGTGAGGCCGCAAAGTGATATGATGTGTTACATTCTAGATCGGTGTGACTTAGGATCGGGGTCCTGACAGCTTTGGTATCAGAGCCTGACTGCCTGTAGGATTACCAAGCCAAACTGTTCGAAGTTGAGTCTAGAAATGCTTTAGTTATATAAGGGAATTGATTGTGGAAGGGAACGTCAGGCTCTTTTTACTCCTTTACCTTATGACCTTCTGATCTGAGTCATCCTCTTCTCTTCTACGGGGATTAAGAACTAGGCTTCTCATCTTTCCATCAGGATCACGTGTTACTAATCCGTAGACTTATAGGATTTATGGTTTCAAGCCTCAGCTCAGTTCCTACTACTTCCGTGTGTTCATAGCTGGCCTCAGAACCTTGATATCGTGTTGTTGAGTGGTTATGCCACCATTTTGCAGGATGTCTCAAATCTTTCTTGAGCATTTACAGCCGTTATGCTGTCCGAGTCATCCTAGGTTTCTAAATTATCTGATGCATTTGCAAATCTTTTCCTCCTGTCCCCGATGTCCTTTTAGGTAGGCCCGAGCCCAAGGGGGTGCAACCTGTGCACCCGCACAGGGCCCCCCATTTTCAGGGGCCTCACATTTTGTAGGCAGTAGTAGTTCCTTTATACACATATGTGAGCCCTTGTTGCCTGTCTTCTTCGGTCTTCCATCTAGGCCCTTGTTAACCTCTATAGATGGGCCTCTTCGATTTTCCCTTCTGGCCTTTGCTCTGATCGGGACGTATGCCTAGCGATCGTTCTCTCCGATCTAGGGGAGCGACGCGACGAGGCGCCTCTTTGTCTTTTCGTCTGGGGCTTGCTGGCCATCGACTTAGCATGGCGGCAGGTTAGGGCTCCACCAGACTTCAGTCCTCTTTCCTTCTCACGATTCCCAGGTCGAGACTACTGGATCTGTTCCAATGGGATAGGTCCTTTTAGGAGTCAGGAGGACCGAGGGCATGGCCAGGAGCATCCGAACGGCAGCCGGCGGGAGGACCCGATTCACCTGATGGAAGGAAAATTGAGATCTCTCCCAATCTCTGATGTTTAAGCATCTTCGCGTCAACAACCGGTGATCCTATGAGCCCTTGATTTTGAGTTCCGATTTCAGCCCACTATCTATTTCTACTAAAATCTTGAAGTTATTTTTTTCATCTATTAGGTGCCTAGTATTGCCAAGAATACAAAAAGAATGATATTTTTTAAGTGAAAACTAGACAACCAAGAATAGGTAGGATTCTTGATATTTCCAATTGTTATGTACTCCGTAAGATATTGTGATCTTTATATTATTATAGTTTTCACTTTATGTAGTGTTTTTTAGTTAACTAAGGCCAATTTTAGAGTTCTACACAGGGCCTCCAATTTTGCCGGCTCGGCCTTGCTTTTAGGCTAGATTAACCATACTAATTGATGGGTTGAGTTGCTCCTTTGCCTTGACATATATGTTGGAGCTATTATTATGACCGTAGGCATCTTAGAGAATCACCTAGTAATCCAGCCATGTTTTGTGTTCCCAGTATGATGATTTTGGCCATCATTCTTGAAAGCATCCCATGATGCCATTTAGTTAGTATTTATTCTATTCCTGGGTTCTTGAACCTGAGATTCGCTCTACTTACTTCATGTTGATAGTTTTTGCTAGTTCCTTTAGGATATTAGTAACCTTTGTGATAGTCTTCGAGGTCCGTGGTATATCATTCTTCCAATACCATGAACCATTATGGCAGAAGTTCTTTTGAATCAAAGTTCACAATCAGAGTGCTCTTGATGGGTTCTCCATCATGTTTGTGACTCTGCCAGTCCTACCTCTCTGCATGGATTATCTGGAAGAAACCTGTTGAACTTGGTTGGACATACTAATCTATGCATCCACAACTCAAAAAGTTATATGTTCCTTTGAGTTGTCCCTCTCTTTAGTTGTATCTTGATATCCGTCTACCATTTGATAGTCAAGAGCATGTCATGCATTCATGCTCCTCGATACCTCATATTCTTGTGGTCTGTCAAGCCATTCTATTCTGAAATGACTAGGAGAAACAAACTCCAGTACCTTGTCCACTTCGAGGATTGGGTCAAAGTAGTTGTATTCCGTGGATCAAAGTGCCAATCCAGCTTTTGCTCTGTTCTACCTTGGGATATTACCATATTTATGTCAAGAGTATCATGGGAATTGCACACCATCCAATGAACTCTTACTACAGTGATACTTCTCGCCATCATTATTCATTCCTCGGTTCCTGTGTTATTGTAACCAAAATGCCGACAAGTGAATCATGATGTGTGAAATCAATACTCCTAGCAACTCCGTTGCTTGGTAGTTAATGGACAATATTCTCATTCCTAGCGTGTTGGTTATTGAATCATCATCCTAAGATTGATCGTGCCACCTAGTCCTTATTTCCGGTGCACTCTCCGATCAATGAGTTAGGATTGTGTCAATCTCTCGCTCTTTTGATCATATCGTCTTGCCCTGAAAAGCAAGATTGTTCTCGAGTTTAATAACATATCGATGGTTCATGATTCTCCGAATATATTCTCGGAAGTATCACCAGGTAGGCCCTGACTGCTATGTTGAGCTCATGATCAAGTTGGTTTCTTGTAAACCACCCATTCTCCAAGATTCTGTGTTGGATACTCTGAACTAGTTGTTTGAGCTAAACAACAACTTGGGGAGCTGGAAGATAAAGCTTTATCTGACTTAGTTCATTCCAAAGGGATATTTTTTTGTGTGTGTACTGAAGAAAGATCCTCGTGATCAGTTGTCGGATCTATTGTCTTCACAAAACTTTGATTTGAGTATGGGCTATTGTCAAATCAAATCAGAACCAACGAAGTTCGTAATGTTGTCTTACTTGCGGTTGATCCCTCGAGCATACACCATTATATCCTTTGGTCTGACCAATGCTATCACCTTGTTCCCATGATTGTGGAATTTCATCTATATGGAACCTTGATAAATGTTGTTGAGCCCATTGACAAGATCCTTATCTTCTCCATGATTGTGTTGAACATTAAGCTAGTGTTGGAAACTTTTGAAAGAATTTCTTCATGCCATCTCATGAAGCATGTGCTTGGATGAAAGAAGTGACTTCCTCTAATTCATGTGCATTTGATGCAAGTTGCCGCCATGAATTTGATAAAGCTTATTTTTGCTTCCTTCAGAACCATCCCAAGTCATTCATGCATATGTGCGAAGTATTTTATGGTTTGGAGACTTGCAACCTTCATTCTATATGTATCCCTAGCACGCCAAGCCACTGATTGATTTGTTCAAGATAAAGGAGTCTGTTCTAAAGTGTTAATCCTTTGGACTTCCGCGTGGAGACTTCGATATCATTAATTATGGGTCCCAACCAGAACTCGGTAGTGTTTTTGCTGTAAGACTACTATGTGGTCAGGCTTGTCTGGGACAACATGTTCACATGTGTGTAGCAGAACTATCTCATGTTTTGGAGCTTACTATCATAGTTCATCTCCTGAGAATCTCGCAACGTCATCTCGTCAATTTGTATTACAACTCTTCTTCGCAAACATGTTGAGTCTGAAGTATCCTGTTACTAACCAGATCTGAATCTCAGGCAGATATGATGGTTGGAACATTACCAACATTTTCATTTTGTCCCCAGTTGCACCGCCATTATGCCAGTTTCCCATGGGCTTCCTTTCTCAGCAATTCCTGTCCAGGATCATTTTCAAAAGTGGACTTACCATGGGTCCCATTCATTTCCGACGATAAGCAAAAATCAACCATTGCGGTGTCTTCAACAAGGTAGTCCACGTCATCTATTCTAGTCTGAGTATGCCATCCTTTCGGAATTCTTCAAACGGCCGATTGCAAATTTCCCTAGCTTGGTATAGAGAGTTTCAATGATCTCTATATCAAAAGTAATTCTTTCTGCAATACAGGGAATATTTCTATGAGTCACCTCTTACAAGGTGCCCCGTAAGGAATCATGGCAATCACTTCCTCGCTACTTTGAAATCTATACACCATCTTTTCAAGCATGGAATTCCTGTCTACCAAATTAAACCTTCGTCATCAAATCCTTACCATCATCTCTGTGAATGAAATATGCCCTAGAGGTAATAATAAAGTTATTATTTATTTCCTTATATCATGATAAATTTTTATTATTCATGCTAGAATTGTATTAACCGGAAACATGATACATGTGTGAATACATAGACAAATAGAGTGTCACTAGTATGCCTCTACTTGACTAGCTCGTTGATCAAAGATGGTTATGTTTCCTAGCCATAGACATGAGTTGTCATTTGATTAACGGGATCACATCATTAGGCGAATGATGTGCTTGACTTGACCTATTCCGTTAGCTTAGCATTTGATCGTTTAGTATGTTGCTATTTCTTTCTTCACGACTTATACATGTTCCTATGACTATGAGATTATGCAACTCCCGTTTACCGGAGGAACACTTTGTGTGCTACCAAACGTCACAACATAATTGGGTGATTATAAAGGTGCTCTACAGGTGTCTTCGAAGGTACTTGTTGAGTTGGCGTATTTCGAGATTATGATTTGTCACTCCGATTGTCGGAGAGGTATCTCTGGGCACACTCGGTAATGCACATCACTATATGCCTTGCAAGCATTGTACTAATGAGTTAGTTGCAGGATGATGTATTATGGAACGAGTAAAGAGACTTGCCGATAACGAGATTGAACTAGGTATTGAGATACCGACGATCGAATCTCGGGCAAGTAAAATACTGATGACAAAGGGAACAACGTATGTTGTTATGCGGTTTGACCGATAAAGATCTTCATAGAATATGTGGGAGCCAATATGAGCATCCAGGTTCCGCTATTGGTTATTGACTGGAGACGTGTGTCGGTCATGTCTACATAGTTCTCGAACCCGTAGGGTCCGCATGCTTGAAGTTTAGTGACGATCGCTATTATGAGTTTTTGTGTTTTGATGTACCTAAGGTAGTTAGGAGTCCCGGATATGATCACAGACATAATGAGGAGTCTCTAAATGGTCGAGACGTAAAGATCGATATATTGGACGACTATGTTCGGACACTGGAAAGGTTCCGGAAGGTTTCAGACATATACCGAAGTACCAGGGGGTTACCGGAACCCCCCCGGGGGACTTAATGGGCCTACATGGGCCTTAGTGGAAATAGAGGGCAGCAAGGGGAGTGTGGGGCACGCCCCCCAAGGCCCAAACCGAATTGATTTAGGGCAAGGGGGGCCGGCCCCCTCTTTCCTTCCCCTCTCCTACTCCTACTAGGAAAAGGAGGAGTCCTACTCCTAGTGGGAGTAGGACTCCCCCTCTTGGCGCACGTCTCCCTGGCCGGCCGCTTCCTCCCCTTGCTCCTTTATATACGGGGGCAGGGGAGCACCCCATAGACACAACAATTGATCATTGATCTCTTAGCCGTGTTCGGTGCCCCCCTCCACCATAATCCACCTCGATCATATCATAGCGGTGCTTAGGTGAAGCCCTGCATCGGTAGCATCATCATGACCGTCACCACGCCGTTGTGCTGACGAAACTCTCCTGTGAAGCTTTGCTGGATCGGAGCTCGCGGGACGTCATCGAGTTGAACATGTGCAGAACTCGGAGGTGCCATGCATTCGGTACTTGGATCAGTCGGATCATGAAGACGTACGACTACATCAACCGCATTGTGCTAATGCTTCCGCATTCGGTCTATGAGGGTACATGGACACACTCTCCCCTCTCGTTGCTATGCATCACCATGATCCTGTGTGTGCGTAGGAATTTTTTTGAAATTACTACGTTCCCCATCAGTGGTATCCGAGCCAGGTTATTGCGTAGATGTTATATGCACGAGTAGAACACAAGTGAGTTGTGGGCGATACAAGTCATACTGCTTACCAGTATGTCATACTTTGGTTCGGCAGTATTGTTGGATGAAGCGGCCCGGACCGACATTACGCGTACGCTTACGCGAGACTGGTTCTACCGACGTGCTTTGCACACAGGTGGCTGGCGGGCGTCAGTTTCTCCAACTTTAGTTGAACCGAGTGTGGCTACGCCCGGTCCTTGTGAAGGTTAAAACAACACTAACTTGACGAACTCTCATTGTGGTTTTGATGCGTAGGTAAGAATGGTTCTTGCTCCGCCCGTAGTAGCCACCTAAAACTTGCAACAACAAAGTAGAGGACGTCTAACTTGTTTTTGCAGGGCATGTTGTGATGTGATATGGTCAAGACATGATGCTATATTTATTGTATGAGATGATCATGTTTTGTAATGGAGTTATCGGCAAGTGACAGGAGCCATATGGTTGTCGCTTTATTGTATGCAATGCAATCGCCCTGTAATTGCTTTACTTTATCACTAAGCGGTAGCGATAGTCGTAGAAGCAATAATTGGCGAGACGACAACGATGCTGCGATGGAGATCAAGGTGTCATGCTGATGACGATGGTGATCATGATGGTGCTTTGGAGATGGAGATCAAAGGCACAATATGATGATGGCCATATCATATCACTTATATTGATTGAATGTGATGTTTATCCTTTATGCATCTTATTCTACTTTGTTTGACGGTAGCATTATAAGATGATCTCTCACTAAATTTCAAGGTAAAAGTGTTCTCCCTGAGTATGCACCGTTGCCAAAGTTCGTCGTGCCGAGACACCATGTGATGATCTGGCGTGATAAGCTCAACGTTCATCTACAATGGGTGTAAGACAGTTTTACACACGCAGAATACTTAGGTTAAACTTGACGAGCCTAGCATATGCAGATATGGCCTCGAAACACTGAGAGCTAAAGGTCGAGCGTGAATCATATAGTAGATATGATCAACATAGTGATGTTCACCATTGAAAACTACTCCATTTCACGTGATGATCGGTTATGGTTTAGTTGATATGGATCACGTGATCACTTAGATGATTAGAGGGATGTCTATCTAAGTGGGAGTTCTTAAGTAATATGATTAACTGAATTTAACTTTATCATGAACTTAGTACCTGATAGTATTTTGCTTGTCTATGTTATTGTAGATAGATGGCCCGTGTTGTTGTTCCGTTGAATTTTAATGCGTTCCTTGAGAAAGCAAAGTTGAAATATGATGGTAGCAATTACACGGACTGGGTCCGTAACATGAGGATTATCCTCATTGCCGCACAGAAGAATTACGTCCTGGAAGCACCGCTGGGTGCCAGGCCTGCTGCAGATGCTGCTGATGACGTTAAGAACGTCTGGCAGAGGAAAGCTGATGACTACTCGATAGTTCAGTGTGCCATGCTTTACGGCTTAGAACCGGGACTTCGACGATGTTTTGAACGTCATAGAGCATATGAGATGTTCCAGGAGTTGAAGTTAATATTTCAAGCAAATGCCCGGATTGAGAGATATGAAATCTCCAATAAGTTCTATAGCTGCAAGATGGAGGAGAATAGTTCTGTCAGTGAACATATACTCAAAATGTCTGGGTATCATAATCACTTGACTCAACTGGGAGTTAATCTTCCTGTTGATAGTGTCATTGACAGAGTTCTTCAATCACTGCCACCAAGCTACAAGAGCTTCGTGATGAACTATAATATGCAAGGGATGAATAAGACAATTCCGAGCTCTTCGCAATGCTAAAGGCAGCAGAGGTAGAAATCAAAAAGGAGCATCAAGTGTTGATGGTCAACAAGACCATCGGTTTCAAGAAAAAGGGTAAAGGGAAGAAAAAGGGGAACTTCAAGAAGAACAGCAAACAAGTTGCTGCTCAGGAGAAGAAACCCAAGTCTGGACCTAAGCCTGAGACTGAGTGCTTCTACTGCAAACAGACTGGTCACTGGAAGCGGAACTGCCCCAAGTATTTGGCGGATAAGAAGGATGGCAAGGTGAACAAAGGTATATGTGATATACATGTTATTGATGTGTACCTTACTAGAGCTCGCAGTAGCACCTGGGTATTTGATACTTGTTTTGTTGCTAATATTTGCAACTCGAAATAGGGACTACGGATTAAGCGAAGACTGGCTAAGGACGAGGTGACGTTGCGCGTGGGAAATGGTTCCAAAGTCGATGTGATCGCCGTCGGCACGCTACCTCTACATCTACCTTTGGGATTAGTTTTAGACCTGAATAATTGTTATTTGGTGCCAACGTTGAGCATGAAAATTATATCTGGATCTTGCTTGATGCGAGACGGTTATTCATTTAAATCTGAGAATAATGGTTGTTCTATTTATATGAGTAATATCTTTTATGGTCATGCACCCTTAAAGAGTGGTCTATTTGTGTTAAATCGATAGTAGTGAGACACATATTCATAATGTTGAAGCCAAAAGATGCAGAGTTGATAATGATAGTGCAACTTATTTGTGGCACTGCCGTTTGGGTCATATTGGTGTAAAGCGCATGAAGAAACTCCATACTGATGGACTTTTGGAATCACTTGATTATGAATCACTTGGTACTTGCGAATCATGCCTCATGGGCAAGATGACTAAAACGTCATTCTGCAGAACAATGGAGCGAGCAATAGTTTTGTTGGAAATCATACATACTGATGTATGTGGTCCAATGAATATTGAGGCTCGCGGCGGGTATCGTTATTTTCTCACCTTCACAGATGATTTGAGCAGATATGGGTATATCTACTTAATGAAACATAAGTCTGAAACATTTGAAAAGTTCAAAGAATTTCAGAGTGAAGTGGAAAATCATCGTAATAAGAAAATAAAGTTTCTACGATATGATCGTGGGGGAGAATATTTGAGTTATGAGTTTGGTCTACATTTGAAACAATGCGGAATAGTTTCAGAACTCACGCCACCTGGAACACCACAGCATAATGGTGTGTCCGAACATCGTAATCGTACTTTACTATATATGGTGTGATCTATGATGTCTCTTACTGATTTACTGCTATCGTTTTGGGGTTAGGCTTTAGAGACGGTTGCATTCACGTTAAATAGGGCACCATCAAAATCTGTTGAGATGAAACATTATGAACTATGGTTTGGCAAGAAAACAAAGTTGTCGTTTCTTAAAGTTTGGGGCTGCGATGCTTATGTGAAAAAGCTTCAACCTGATAAGCTCGAACCCAAATTGGAGAAATGTGTCTTCAAAGGATACCCAAAGGAAACTGTTGGGTACACCTTCTATCACAGATCCTAAGGCAAGACATTCGTTTCTAAGAATGGATCCTTTCTAGAGAAGGAGTTTCTCTCGAAAGAAGTGAGTGGGAGGAAAGTAGAACTTGATGAGGTAACTGTACTTGCTCCCTTATTGGAAAGTAGTTCATCACAGAAACCAGTTCGTGTGACACCTACACCAATTAGTGAGGAAGCCAATGATGATGATCATGAAACTTCAGATCAAGTTACTACCAAACCTCTTAGGTCAACCAGAGAAAGATCCGCACTAGAGTGATACAGTAATCCTGTTCTGGAGGTCATGTTACTTGACCATGACGAACCTACAAACTATGAGGAAGCGATGATGAGCCCAGATTCCGCAAAATGGCTTGAGGCCATGAAATCTGAGATAGGATCCATGTATGAGAACAAAGTGTGGACTTTGGTTGACTTGCCCGATGATCGGCAAGCCATTGAGAATAAATGTATCTTCAGGAAGAAGACTGACGCTGACGGTAATGTTACTGTCTATAAAGCTCGACTTGTTGCGAAAGGTTTTCGACAAGTTCAAGGAGTTAACTATGATGAGACCTTCTCACCTGTAGCGATGCTTAAGTCCGTCCGAATCATGTTAGCAATTGCCACATTTTATGATTATGAAATTTGGCAAGTGGATGTAAAGACTGCATTCCTGAATGGATTTCTGGAAGAAGAGTTGTATATGATGCAACCTGAAGGTTTTATCGATCCAAAAGGTGCTAACAAAGTGTGCGAGCTCCAGCGATCCATTTATGGACTGGTGCAAGCCTCTCGGAGTTGGAATAAACGTTTTGATAGTGTGATAAAAGCATATGGTTTTATACAGACTTTTGGAGAAGCCTGTATTTACAAGAAAGTGAGTGGGAGTTTTGTAGCATTTCTAATATTTTATGTGGATGACATGTTGTTGATTGGAAATGATATAGAATTTCTGGATAGCATAAAAGGACACTTGAATAAGAGTTTTTCAATGAAAGACCTCGGTGAAGCTTCTTACATATTGGGCATCAAGATCTATAGAGATAGATCAAGACGCTTAATTGGACTTTCACAAAGCACATACCTTGACAAAGTTTTGAAGAAGTTCAAAATGGATCAGGCAAAGAAAGGGTTCTTGCCTGTGTTACAAGGTGTGAAGTTGAGTAAGACTCAATGCCCGACCACTGCAGAAGATAGAGAGAAAATGAAAGATGTTCCCTATGCTTCAGCCATAGGCTCTATCATGTATGCAATGCTGTGTACCAGACCTAATGTGTGCCTTGCTATTAGTTTAGCAGGGAGGTACCAAAGTAATCCAGGAGTGGATCACTGGACAAAGGTCAAGAACACCCTGAAGTACCTGAAAAGGACTAAGGATATGTTTCTCGTTTATGGAGGTGACAAAGAGCTCATCGTAAATGGTTATGTTGATGCAAGCTTTGACACTGATCTGGACAATTCTAAATCGCAAACTGGATATGTGTTTATATTGAACGATGGAGCTGTCAATTGGAGCAGTTCTAAACAGAGCGTCGTGGCAGGATCTACATGTGAAGCGGAGTACATTGCTGCTTCGGAAGCAGTGAATGAAGGAGTCTGGATGAAGGAGTTCATATCCGATCTAGGTGTCATACCTAGTGCATCGGGTCCAATGAAAATCTTTTGCGACAATACTGGTGCAATTGCCTTGGCAAAGGAATCCAGATTTCACAAGAGAACCAAGCACATCAAGAGACGCTTCAACTCCATCAAGGATCAAGTCTAGATGGGAGACATAGAGATTTGCAAGATACATATGGATCTGAATGTTGCAGACCCGTTGACTAAGCTTCTTCCATGAGAAAAACATGATCAACACCAAGGCTCCATGGGTGTTAGAATCATTACTGTGTAATCTAGATTATTGACTCTAGTGCAAGTGGGAGACTGAAGGAAATATGCCCTAGAGGCAATAATAAAGTTATTATTTATTTCCTTATATCATGATAAATGTTTATTATTCATGCTAGAATTGTATAAACTGGAAACATGATACATGTGTGAATACATAGACAAACAGAGTGTCACTAGTATGCCTCTACTTGACTAGCTCGTTCATCAAAGATGGTTATGTTTCCTAGCCATAGACAAGAGTTGTCATTTGATTAACGGGATCACATCATTAGGAGAATAATGTGATTGACTTGACCCATTCCGTTAGCTTAGCACTTGGTCGTTTAGTATGTTGCTATTGCTTTCTTCATGACTTATGCATGTTCCTATGACTATGAGATTATGCAACTCCCGTTTATCGGAGGAACACTTTGTGTGCTACCAAACGTCACAACGTAACTGGGTGATTATAAAGGTGCTCTATAGGTGTCTCCGAAGGTACTTGTTGAGTTGGCGTATTTTGAGATTAGGATTTGTCCCTCCGATTGTCGGAGAGGTGTATCTGGGCCCACTCGGTAATGCACATCACTATAAGCCTTGCAAGCATGGAAACTAATGAGTTAGTTGCAGGATGATGTATTACGAAACGAGTAAAGATACTTGCTGGTAACAAGATTGAACTAGGTATTGAGATACCGACGATCGAATCTCGGGCAAGTAAAATACCGATGACAAAGGGAACAACGTATGTTGTTATGCGGTTTGACCAATAAAGATCTTCATAGAATATGTGGGAGCCAATATGAGCATCCAGGTTCCGCTATTGGTTATTGACCGGAGACGTGTCTCGGTCATGTCTACATAGTTCTCGAACCCATAGGGTCCGTACGCTTAAAGTTCGGTGACGACCGGTATTATGAGTTTTTGTGTTTTGATGTACCGAAGGTAGTTTGGAGTTCCGGATATGATCACGGACATAATGAGGAGTCTCTAAATGGTCGAGACGTAAAGATCGATATATGGGACGACTATGTTCGGACACCGGAAAGGTTCCAGAAGGTTTCAGACATATACTGGAGTACCGGGGGGTTACCAGAACCCTCCTGGGGACTTAATAGGCCTTCATGGGCCTTAGTGGAAATAGAGGGCAGCAAGGGGAGTGTGGGGCGCACCCCCAATGCCCAAACCAAATTGGTTTAGGGCAAGGGGGCCGGCCCCCTCTTTCCTTCCCCTCTCCTACTCCTACTAGGAAAAGGAGGAGTCCTACTCCTAGTGGGAGTAGGACTCCCCCTCTTGGCGCTCCTCTGTAGGATCGAAAGTATGTCTAGAGGGGGGTGATTAGACTACTTGACCAAATAAAAACTTAACCTTTTCCCAATTTTAGTTCTTGGCAGATTTTAGCTATTTTAAGATAAGTCAAGCAATCATCACATAATTCAAGCAAGCATGCAAAGAGTATATAGGCAGCGGAAAGTAAAGCATGCAACTTGCAAGAATGTAAAGGGAAGGGTTTGGAGAATTCAAACGCAATTGGAGACACGGATGTTTTTCCCGTGGTTCGGATAGGTGGTGCTATCCTACATCCACGTTGATGGAGACTTCAACCCACGAAGGGTAACGGTTGCGCGAGTCCACACAGGGCTCCACCCAAGGGTAACGGTTGCGCGAGTCCACACAGGGCTCCACCCACGAACGGTCCACGAAGAAGCAACCACCCACAAAGGGTCCACGAAGAAGCAACCTTGTCTATCCCACCATGGCCATCGCCCACACAGGACTTGCCTCACTAGCGGTAGATCTTCACGAAGTAGGCGATCTCCTTGCCCTTACAAACTCCTTGGTTCAACTCCACAATCTTGTCGGAGGCTCCCAAGTGACACCTAGCCAATCTAGGAGACACCACTCTCCAAGAAGTAACAAATGGTGTGTAGGTAATGAACTCCTTGCTCTTGTGCTTCAAATGATAGTCTCCCCAGCACTCAACTCTCTCTCATAGGATTTGGATTTAGTGGAAAGAAGATTTGAGTGGAAAGCAACTTGGGAAGGCTAGAGATCAAGATTCATATGGTAGGAATGGAATATCTTGGTCTCAACACATGAGTAGGTGGTTCTCTCTCAGAACATATGAGTTGGAATGGTGTATGTGTTCTAATGGGTCTCTCCATGAATGAAGAGGAGGTGGAGGGGTATATATAGCCTCCACACAAAATCCAACCGTTACACAGTTTTCCAATCTCGGTGGGACCGAATCAATAAACTCGGTTGGACCGAAAATGTAAACCTAGTGACCGTTAGAGATTTTCGGTGGGACTGACATGCAACTCGGTAGGACCGATATGGTTAGGGTTTAGGCATAACGTAATCTCGGTGAGACCAATTACACAAACTCGGTGAGACCGAATTTGGTAATTAGCTAACCAGAGAGTTGGTCAGGCAAACTCGGTGGGACCGATTTGCTCTTTCGGTGAGACCGAGTGGAACTCGGTGAGACCGAAAAGTTACAAAGGGGAAATACTGAGTTTACATTGCAATCTCGGTGGGACCGATTCGCTCTTTCGGTGAGACTGAAAAGTTACGGAAGGGAAACAGAGAGTTTGCAATCCCATCTCGGTGAGACCGAGATCCTTATCGGTAGAACTGAATTGCTAGGGTTTGGCAGTGGCTAATGACAAGTGAAACTCGGTGGCGCTGGATAGGAAGAATCGGTAGGACCGAGTTTGGCTTAGGGTTTAGGTCATATGTGGATATGGGAAAGTGGTTGAGGGTTTTGGAGCATATCACTAAGCACATGAAGCAAGAGGCTCATTAAGCAACACCTCATCCCTCCTTGATAGTATTGGCTTTTCCTATGGACTCAATGTGATCTTGGATCACTAAAATATAAAATGAAGAGTCTTGAGCTTTTGAGCTTGAGCCAATCCTTTGTCCTTAGCATTTTGAGGGTTCCACTTTCACATCCATGCCATGCCAATCATTGAGCTTTCCTGAAATAATCATCTTGGAATAGCATTAGCTCAATGAGCTATATGTTGTTATGAATTACCAAAACCACCTAGGGATAGTTGCACTTTCAGCCTCTCCCTGGACGACCGCCTCCTCCCCTTGCTCCTTTATATACGGGGGCAGGAGCACCCCATAGACACAACAATTGATCATTGATCTCTTAGCCGTGTGCGGTGCCCCCCTGCACCATAATCCACCTCGATCATATCGTAGCGGTGCTTAGGCGAAGCCCTGCATCGGTAGCATCATCATCACCGTCACCACACCGTCGTGCTGACGAAACTCTCCTGTGAAGCTTTGCTGGATTGGAGCTCGCGGGACGTCATCGAGTTGAACATGTGCAGAACTCGGAGGTGCCATGCATTCGATACTTGGATCAGTCGGATCGTGAAGACGTACAACTACATCAACCGCGTTGTGCTAACGCTTCCGCATTCGGTCTATGAGGGTACGTGGACACACTCTCCCCTATCGTTGCTATGCATCACCATGATCCTGTGTGTGCGTAGGATTTTTTTTGAAATTACTACGTTCCCCAACACTCTGATGTGTGCTTTGTGTCTCAGTTTGAGAGATGTTTCAATGTCTCACTCCATGAGTTGATCCTGAGTTGCTCGATCTTCACGAAGATCGATTTTCCAGAGCTTTCCCTTTCTTCTCGTTGTCATGTTGGATGGAGTTCTCAGAGCCAGACGTCAAGACTAAGATGATGATCGAATCAATGTTCTTATGAGGTGCAACTTGGATCATGAAGTTTGTGAGATTTAGTGTCCCCTTTGTCTTCTTACCTCACGTCTTGAATCTCGGGACGAGATTCTTGTTTAGTGGGGGTGTGTTGTCACATCCCTAGTTCTGGTATGACCTAGACTAGCTAGTCATGTGTGCATCATGTTTAAATTTCAACGAATTTGAAATGGGGACATGTGAAAGCCTCAGAAATCATTTCTGAAAATGACCAAGTTGTTTCAAATAATTCCAAGAAAATGTTCACGTTTCTCTATGAAAATATTGGCCAGAGGTAAAATTCAAACCAATATTTTTAGGAGCTCATAAATATTTATTTTGGGCTTTTGAAGATAATGCAATAACTATTTGCATTGGATTTATATTTGCTATATATTGAATATGTGTCCAATAATTCTGAGAAATTGTGAGGGGCTTTGGAATAATCCTTTTAGTCCCTGCAAAATTATTAGAAGAAAGCAAAATAGTTTATTGCTTAAAACTAAATCAAAACAAATAACAAAAAAGGAAAACAGAAAACAGAAATGAAAAGAAGTCTTACCTGGGCCACTTACGTGGCAGCCCAGCTGTTCTGTCCCAGCAGGCCGGCCAAGCCGACTGGCCAGCGCCAGTCGCCCCCTTCCTCGTGCCAGGAGGATATAGGCACGCGCCCGGCGCGCGCGGCCATGCGCCCCGGCCACCTCCTGCTTCCACCTCCTGTCTGCCCGCCTCCCTCCCCGACCCCCTGGATGTCGCCATGAGACCCCCAGAGCCATCTGGCTCTCCCTTCTCTCCCTCGAGCGCTCCCCCTTCCTCTGCTTCCTTCCCCGCATGCGCCTGGGCGCCCCTATCGCTGCCGCTCGCCACCACCGTGGCCACCTCCGTCCCGTCGATGCCCCGAGCTGTTCCCGAGCTCCGCCACCTCGTCCCCGACCCCCTCACTGAGCCACATGACTGGAAGACCCCCAAAGCGCCACCCCGACGTCTTCCTCCTCGGGTCGCCGAGATCGCCGGCGACCGTGCGCTCTCCATGACGCCTCCCCGAGCGCGCCGAGCCCTGCAGAAGATCCGGTGTGAGCTCCACCCCTTCTCCCCGACTCCTGTTGCCCCGCGTGCCCTCTAGGCATAGCTCCCCTCCGGCCGAGCCTTGCCACCGCCGTGAATGTCGCTGTCGTTGTTACGATGGGCCAATGCCGCGTCTGAGCATATGGTCAAGCTCCTGCTGCCCCGTAGCTTCTACATGTGCTCTCCGTTCGCTCGGAGTCGAGCTGCAGCCCCGCGCCCGCATTTAGCCGAGCTCCGGCCGCCGCAGCTGTTGTCACCGCCGTCACTTTGGTCCATCTCCGGCGATGCGAGCTGCACCACTGGATGCGGCTCACCCCCAGCTGACCGTAGAGGCCCTCCGCCGAACGTTTGGTCGCCGGAGGGCGTAACCCGAGCCTCGCCGCCGCGTCTGCTCATTGCCGGCGGCTAAACGCCAGCCTAACAACTAATTAGCGCTAAGTTAATGACCCACTGACTCGCAGACATGTGGGCCCCGGCCTGACTAATTCCTAGATTAACTTAAACCTAATCACTAGCTAGCACTGTGCAACTGACGTGTTGACCCCACACGTTAGGTTTGACCCTGTTGACCTGCTCATGCAGTGATGACACAGGGCTGATGTCATAACTGATTTCTAGGATTTTCAATAAATCAGAAATGATTTATTAATTTCAAAAAATGTCCTAAACTTCTAAAAATCATAGAATTTCAACCGTAGCTCAGAATGAAATAAGTTATATATGAAAAATTATCAGAAAAATCCAATCTATCCAGATGTACTAGTTGAATGCATGTTTAAACAGCTTAACCTCACTGTTTATTTCAAAACATGATAATGCACTATTTGAATTCATAATTTTAGTTTGGGGTTGAACCTTTGGTTTAAAATGACTCAAACCCATCTGGCCTTAGTTGCATTAGCTCAACCATAGCATATTGCCTTGTCATGATCATGCATCATATTGTGCATTGCATTGATTGTGTTCTTCCTTGTTTGCCGGTAATTGTCCCCTCTCAGTAGACGATGTTCCGACGATGAGATCGATGACACCGATGAAGAACTATACTATCTTCAGAAGTGCCAGGGAAGCAAACCCCCCTTGTTCATTCCGATACAATCCCACTCTCTCGCTCCTGCTCTCTTTTACTGCATTAGGACAACAACGTTTCAACTGTTACATGCTGTGGTAGTTGAACCCCTTTCCTCTGGATGACCTGTCATTGCCACAGTAAATAGATGAAACCCACTAGTATGAGTAGGAGTTGTTTGAGCCCTGCTATGCCTACTCATTCATGCTTGTTTGTCATGGCTGCTACTGCTTAGAGTTGAGTCGGGTCTGATTCATCGGGGATGAATTGGTATGTGGTGAACATGTCCTACTGTTGAGAGCTAAGTGTGTGAACACGATTTGGTAAAGGTAGCGGTGAGAGGCCATGTAGGAGTACATGGTGGGTTGTCTCACTGCAGCCGTCCTCAGGAACTGAGTTCTGTGTTTGTGATCCATGAACAATTACTACCACGCATTGGAATGCTTAAGTGCCCCTCTCGACTTATTAATCAAGTTGATCTTCGTCCAGGAGTTGCAACTAGTTTCTGGCGTTTGTAGGTTGTGTTAGTAGTATACCAAGTGGCACCCGGTACAGGTGGGCTAGGGACAGACTAGGCACCATGGCACGGTGTACCAAGCGTAGATCCATCCATCGAGGTGGGCTTGGGAACCCTGCACACATAGTTTGGGGCCGTGAGCGACAGTCCGGCCGGATCTCCTTGCGGATGGAACCCGAATAGGCGATAAACCAGGACTAGAGACTTGCGTGGTTAGTCAGGTCGTGGCCGACTCCCTCGCCAGGCTTCCGCTTGAAGGTTGCTGAGATACACGACGTGTACATGGTGGTAAGTGGCAAGAGCATGTGTGAAGAAGTACACCCCTGCAGGGTTAACATCATCTATTCGAATAGCCGTGTCCGCGGTAAAGGACTTCTGGGTTGCCTGTACAGTTCATAGACAAGTGAAAGTGGATAATCTAAAATGCGCAAGATAAGCGTGAGTGCTATGGATGGCGCTCTCGTAGGGAGACGGGAGCGGATCCATAGTGGTGTATTGATATGGTGAATATGTGGACTCGTGTGCATGATACGTCTCCAATGTATCTATAATTTTTGATTGCTCCATGCTATATTATCTACTGTTTTGGACATTATTAGGCTTTATTATACACTTTTATATTATTTTTGGGACTAACCTACTAACCGGAGGCCCAGCCCAGAATTGTTGTTTTTGTCTATTTTAGGATTTCGAAGAGAAGGAATATCAAACGGAGTCCAAACAGAATGAAACCTTCGGGAACGTGATATTTGGAACGAACAAGATCCAGGAGACTTGGACCCTACGTCAAGCAACCAACAGGGAGGCCACGAGGTAGGGGGGCGCGCCTACCCCCCAGGCGTGCCCTCCACCCTCGTTGGCCCCCTGTTGATCCACCGACGTACTTCTTCCTCCTATATATACCTACATACCCCCAAACGATCAGATATAGAGCCAAAACCCTAATTCCACCGCTGTAACTTTTTCTATCCACGAGATCCCATCTTGGGGCCTGTTTTGGAGCTCCGCCGGAGGGGGCATCGATAACGGAGGGCTTCCACATCGACACCATAGCCTCTCCGATGAAGTGTGAGTAGTTTACCTCAGACCTTCGGGTCCATAATTATTAGCTAGATGGCTTCTTCTCTCTTTTTGGATCTCAACACAAAGTTCTCCCCCTCTCTTGTGGAGATCTATTCGATGTAATCTTCTTTTTGCGGTGTGTTTGTTGAGACCGATGAATTGTGGGTTTATGATCAAGTTTATCTATGAACAATATTTGAATCTTCTCTGAATTCTTTTATGTATGAGTGGTTATCTTTGCAAGTCTCTTCGAATTATTAGTTTGGTTTGGCCTACTAGATTGATCTTTCTTGCAATGGGAGAAGTGCTTAGCTTTGGGTTCAATCTTGCGGTGTCCTTTCCCAGTGACAGTAGGGACAGCAAGGCACGTATTGTATTGTTGCCATCGAGGATAACAAGATGGGGTTTTCATCATATTGCATGAGTTTATCCCTCTACATCATGTCATCTTGCTTAAGGGGTTACTCTGTTCTTATGAACTTAATACTCTAGATGCATGCTGGACAGCGTTCGATGTGTGGAGTAATAGTAGTAGATGCAGTAGGAGTCAGTCTACTTGTCTCGGACGTGATGCCTATATACATGATCATACCTAGATATTCTCATAACTATGCTCAATTTTGTCAATTTCTCAACAGTAATTTGTTCACCCACCGTAAAATACTTATGCTCTTGAGAGAAGCCACTAGTGAAACCTATGCCCCCCGGGTCTATCTTCATCATATTAAATCTTCCAATACTTTGCTTTTATTTTACTTTGCATCTTTGTCATAAAAATACCAAAAATATTATCTTATCATATCTATGAGATCTCACTCTCATAAGTGACCGTGTAGGGATTGACAACCCCTTATCGTGTTGGTTGCGAGGATTTATTTGTTTTGTGTAGGTGCGAGGGACTTACGCGTAGCCTCCTACTGGATTGATACCTTGGTTCTCAAAAACTGAGGGAAATACTTATGCTACTTTGCTGCACCACCCTTTCCTCTTCAAGGGAAAACCAATGCAAGTGCTCAAGAGGTAGCAAGAAGGATTTTTGGCGCCATTGCCGGGGAGGTCTACGCAAAAGTCAACATACCAAGTACCCATCACAACCCTTATATCCAGCATTACATTATTTGCCATTTGCCTCTCGTTTTCCTCTCCCCCACTTCACCCTTGCCGTTTTATTCGCCCTTCTTCTGTTCGTCTTTCCATTTGCTTTGATGTCTTACTTGGCTCGTTTGCTAGTTTGGTTGGAATAATTGTTTATTTATTACTAAACAGAGAACCTAAGATCTATGGATCCTCATCCGCTTGCTAATATTTTTAAGAGATCCAATTATAATGAACCAATTGCTAGTGAGTTTTGTGCACTAGATTATCTTTATGAAGTTTTGCTTGAAATTCGTGAATCTGAAAATTGTGATAAAGTACCTTATGGAGTGATTCCCGATGGATCTTTGAATAAAAAGCATGATTGCAATGATGATAGTATAAATTCTATTGATATAAATTGTGCTAATAATATGCAAAACCCTAAGCTTGGGGATGCTAGTTTTCCTATGACCTCTACTTGTTGCAATAATCATGATTGGGGTAATTCTTCTTGTGATCTTGAAAATTTATTTAAGCCCCATGATGAATATGAGATTGATAATAGTGTTTGCAATACTATTGAAATTGGGTTTGGAAGAGTGCCAACTTTAGATCCCACATATTTGTAGAATGTTCAATCTTATGATTTTTTTTATAAAAGTAGGTTTGGAGAGGTCATGACTTTAGTTAATGTTAATCCCACTATTTTGGAAGAGTGTCAACCTTGCATGCATGTGGATCATGTTGAAAATATTTTATGTGATAACTATTTTGTTGAATTTGCTTATGATCCTACATGTAATTATTATGAAAAAGGAAAATATGGTGGTAGAAATTTTCATGTTACTAAATTACCTCTCGTTATGTTGAGATTACTATTGTTTCTTTCCTCTTCCATGCATATGTTAGTTTTTGCTTGCCATGATAATTTGTTTGCCTATAAGATGCCTATGCATAGGAAGTATGTTACACTTAGATGTGTTTGTCACATGTTTTATGATGCTCTCTTTGTGCTTCAATTCTTGTCTTTCATGTGAGCATCATTAAAATTATCAATGCCTAGCTAAAAAGGCTTTAAAGAAAAGCGCTTATTGGGAGACAACCCAATATTTTTCCTTGCTGTTATTTAATAAATAATTTATCTAGCCTCTGTTTTGGTTGTGTTTTTTGTGTTTAATTAGTGTTTGTGCCAAGTAGAACCATTGGGAAGACTTGGGGAAAGTCTTGTTAATCTTGCTGTAAAAAACAGAAACTTTAGCGCTCACGAGAACTGCTCCCATTTTTATTTCGAAAGTCATATTTAGTTAATTATTTTTTCAGATGATTAATAGATAAATTCCTCACGTCCATCAATTTAGTTTAGAATTTTTGTGGTTCCAGATCTTGCGCTAGCTACAGATTACTACAGACTGTTCTGTTTTTGATAGATTCTGTTTTTCGTGTGCTGTTTGCTTATTTTGATGAATCTATGGCTAGTAAAATAGTTTATAAACCATATATAAGTTGGAATACAGTAGGTTTAACACCAATATAAATAAAGAATGAGTTCATTACAGTACCTTGAAGTGGTCTTTTGTTTTCTTTTGCTAACGGAGCTCATGAGATTTTCTACTTTAAGTTTTGTGTTGTGAAGTTTTCAAGTTTTGGGTAAAGATTTGATAGATTATGAAACAAGGAGTGGCAAGAGCCTAAGCTTGGGGATTCCCATGGCACCCCCAAGATAATCTAAGGGCACCTAAAAGCCAAAGCTTGGGGATGCCCTGGAAGGCATCCCCTCTTTCGTCTACTTCTATTGGTAACTTTACTTGGAGCTATATTTTTATTCTCCACATGATATGTGTTTTGCTTGGAGCGTCTTGTATGATTTGAGTCTTTACTTTTTAGTTTACCACAATCATATTTGCTATACACACCTTTTGAGGGAGACATACATGATTCGGTAATTATTAGAATACTCTATGTGCTTCACTTATATCTTTTGAGTTATATAATTTTGCTCTAGTGCTTCACTTATATCTTTTAGAGCACGGTGGTGGATTTGTTTTATAGAAACTATTGATCTCTCATGCTTAACTTAAATTATTTTGAGAGTCTTAAATAGCATGGTAAATTTCTTAAATAACCCCAATATGCTAGGTATACAAGATTAATAATAAAATTCTCTTGTGAGTGTGTTGAATACTATGAGAAGTTTGATACTTGATAATTGTTTTGAGATATGGAGATGGTGATATTAGAGTCATGCTAGTTGAGTAGTTGTGAATATGAGAAATACTTGTGTTAAAGTTTGTGATTCCCGTAGCATGCACGTATGGTGAACCGTTATTTGATGAAGTCGGAGCATGATTTATTTATTGATTGTCTTCCTTATGAGTGGCGGTCGGGGACGAGCGATGGTCTTTTCCTACCAATCTATCCCCCTAGGAGCATGCGCGTAATACTTTGCTTTGATAACTTGTAGATTTTTGCAATAAGTATATGAGTTCTTTATGACTAATGTTGAGTCCATGGATCATACGCACTCTCACCCTTCCACCATTGCTAGCCTCTCTAATACCGCGCACCTTTCGCCGGTATCATACACCCACCATATACCTTCCTCAAAATAGCCACCATACCTACCTATCATGGCATTTCCATAGCCATTCCGAGATATATTGCCATGCAACTTTCCACCGTTCCGTTTATTATGACACGCTCCATCCACTACAAAAAAAGACACATCTGTGACATTTTGGGCCGAACGAATTTTTTTCCTGTCATACATATGACACTTCTATGACGATAATTGTGACAAAACCAGGTATCATCATAGATGTGATGTGCTCCTACTTCTATGACAAAAAATCATGACAGAAAATGGGCCTTTCGTCCTGGGCGGGCCGGAGACGCAGCTGCATGACATTCTTTGGGCCGTCCATGGCGGAAAAAACCGTGGCAGAAGAGAGGGTGAAGAAAATTTTGGGGAGTTCTTGGTTACCGTGGGAGGTCGGGGGCCGAGCGATGCGCGTTTCTCTCGTACACGTACGCGCATGTGTGTGAGGCGTTGGCTCTAACTGAACCCGAGCGAGGCATTGAGCTCTAACTGAATCCGAGCGATTGCACTACAGGCTACGCGTTACTGAACCCAAGCGATCGATCGATGACTATTAAGTGAACCTGATCGAGCGATTCCTTCGCTAATGCTGCTAACTGAAGCCGATAAATGCTGCCTCTAGGATGAACAGTGAGCGTTG
>NC_041386.1:382158810-382164693 GCF_002162155.2 Triticum dicoccoides
CGATGAACAGGACCCCCGTTTCAACCGTAGCGCTCCAACACAAGTCCGTTTCGTCCGTTTTGCGGTACGCCACACCCCTCCCGATGAACAGGACCCCCGTTTCGACCGTAGGAGGTCCGTTTCGTCCATTTTGCGGTACGCCACACCCCTCCCGATCAACAGGACCCCCGTTTCGACCGTAGGAGGTCCGTTTCCTCCATTTTGCGGTACGCCAGACCCCTCCCGATCAACAGGACCCCGTTCAGGCCTCGTTTCCATCGCCTGTTCCATCCAAGCCCTCCCGATGAACACGACCACGCATTCCGTTCCAACCCAGCGGTTGGCTCCCACGCATTCCGTTGCCTCCCGATGAACACGACGCATTTCGTTACCTCCCCATGAACACGACGATGCTGTTTCTCCGTTCCGACCCAGCCATGTACACGACCCCTGGCCGTACGTATGCGCGAGTAGGCGTTCGAGACCCCGCCTGTATGTACACATACGTGGCCGTATTTTCTTTCTTGCACCCTGGCCGCTGTACGTACGTTTAGATGGTACGTGCGCGCCTCTACTACGATACGTACGCGCCTCTACTACGACACGTGCGCGCCTCTACATCCACCAGTATATATGTACGTACACGTTGGCGGCCATAATGACAACGATACATACGCTTCGATCAGGTGGGTCCCGACTGTCAGGCACTTCCTTGCCTGCAAAGATGTAGCTGGTGGGTCCCAGCAGTCAGGGGGGCGAATCATTTTTTTGCCCGGACGCACTTCCTTGCATGCGAAGATGTAGCTGGTGGGTCCCAGCAGTCAGGGGAAAACATTTTTTTCATGAAATACGGTGGCCCGTCCAGTGGGTCCCCGCTGTCAGGTGGAGGAATAATTATTTTGCACGTAATAAGGAGGCACTTTCTTGCTGTGGCCATGGACCCAGCTGTCAGCCTCTCCACGTACAGTCCACGTCCGATGGAAGCCGTTCCTTGACCATGTTGACCACGCCGCACCGAGAGCACCAGGGCGGTGGACGACGACGAGGCCTAGGAAGGGGACGATGCGGAGCCGGGGAAGACACGGTAGTGGATGCCCACGCGTAGAGGAGTACGAGGGTTCACTGGTTCGCTGCGGTGTGAGGCTGCCGTCACCGCAGAATAACAGGGGGTGTGGGTGAGTAGAGGGATGGCCTGGCTAGTGGTGGGAGTAGTAGGGGGCGGTGAGGCCTCCGCCGCATCGCAGCCGGCCACGGGAGGCAGGAGCATGAGGCACGACCGGCGCTGGTTTGGGCGGGTGGAGCAAGAAGACCAGAGGTTGAATAAGCACTACGGCCGTTGGATGGACATCGAACGGTCACTAGAGCTAGAATCGTACATATTGACTAAGTTGACAAAGCCCTCCGTCCCCGTAAACTTAGTAGGCCCACAAGTCAGCCTGCCACTATACTGGGTCCCAGCTAACAGGGGGAGTATTCATTTTTTTGTGCGTAATAAGGAGGAACTTCCTTGCGTGCGAAGATATAGCTGGTGGGTCCGAGCTGTCAGCGGCGGTAATGTTTTTTTCACGAAATACAGAGGCCTTTTCGGTGGGTCCCTGATGTCAGGTGGAGGAATCATTATTTTGCACGTAATAAGGAGGCATTTCCTTGCATGCGGCCATGGACCCAGCTGTCGGCCTTTCCACATATAGTCCACTTCAGATGCATGTCGGTCGTTGACCACCCCTACAAAAAAATAAACTTCCGTGATGATACGTGTTTGTCAAGTAGGTCGCGTTTTTTGTCATGCATGTACATCCATGACAAATTTATGACAGAATCAAGATAGTCATACCTGTGCTGTCGTAGAAGTGTTCCATGACATTACCAAAATTATCATCACGGAAGTGTTCACTTCCATGATGATAAATCGTGCGTCACAGAAGTGCTTTCGTCAAGGGTGACTGACACGTGGCATCCACCATAACGGACCGCCGTTAAGCTATCGGGTCGGGTTTTGGATCCGATAACCCGTTAACAACCCCGACCAATGGGGATTTTCCACGTGTAAAATCATCATTGGCTAGAGGAAACACATGTCGGCTCATCGTTGGGATAGATGTCTTCCACTCATTCGACAGGAGGCGCCTATGATAGGTCGACACGTGGCACGACCCAACAATGGCCCATTCCGGTGAAAAAGGCCGGCCCAGTAAAAATTAGCAGGCCGGCCCATATAAGGCCTACTTGTGTCAGGTCCATTTAAGCCCACGACCCATACGAGATGTGCCAATTCTGCCCATTAAATATTTGACACCATTGCAGCCCATCGTCAGTTCGAGCCCGTTAACAGCCCGCTATATATTTGGGCTCAATATCGGCCCGATGAGATTTCGGCCTATTAACAACCCATTTAATGGATGGGCCAATTTTCAGGATGTACATCTTTCAGCCTTTTAGCGACCCATTTAAATGTTGGGCTAATTTCCGGCCCGGTGTGTCTTTCAGCCTGTTGACGACCCATAAATCTGATGGGCCATTTGTAGTCGGACCTGAGTTTTGGCCTTTTAGCGACCCATTTAAGTGTTGGGACAATTCCCGGCCCTGTGTGCCTTTCGGTGTAGCGACCCGACCTCAAATGGCCAAGTCTCTGTGCTTCAGTGTCATCCCTGGATCGGTAATGCTGACACACACAGTACTCGAAGGATTTATAACAGAGTGGCAATCACACACTTATTACATCGATTGTCTCAAAAGAGAACTTATTACAATAATATGGCTTAAGGCCATCTAATGCGATAACAACGGAAGGCTTGGAAGATAAAGTGAGTCCATTAACTCCAACGGCATAGCTGAGGTGCACGGCAACGACCTAACGAACCTTACTCCTCGTCTGAAAATTCTACAACATAATACGTTGCAGCCTGAAAACGGGTCAGCACATGGAATATGCTGGCAAAATAACACAGTAGAGCATGAACAGAATAATGCTATCACTACATGCATATTTGCCTGGTGGAAAGCTCTATGGTTATAGTTTTTGCGAAAAGCCAATTTTTCCCTACAACAAAGGAATAGATTTTTAATTTAACTATCATGGTAGTTGAACAACATTGAGAAGGTTCCTCCAACTCAATCCAAATTAAAGTGATTAACATCCCAACAATATTAATTAAGAATGATGAGATACTGTGATAACCCAAATACTAATAATCTAGAATTGTCCATAACCGGGGACACGGCTAACCATGATTAGATTATACACTCTGCAGAGGTTTGTGCACTTTTCCCCACAAGACTCGATCGTCTCCGTTGGATTTCTCGCACTACAAGGTGTTTGAGAAATGGATGACCGAGACACAGTCTTTCAGAAACATTAACTCTCTACTCCAGACAGACCATAACAAACCTACATCCCACTACCTGCTGATCTGCCTCTTCAAGAGCTTCACGTAACTTACTCACCTATGCTAGAGCCCATAATAGCCTGTGGCTGCACATGGAAGTTTCTAGCATGAATCATCTCAGTTCCCTTTGAGCCTGGGTGGCGGTCCATAGGAAGATCACACGGGTACTCCGGGATTTCCAAAAAATACAGACAATACTGGGTACTCCAGGTGCCTCAATCCACCCAGATGTTAATTTAAGTTTCCACCTTAAGTTGAACCATTAATTAACAAACTCACATCTGTCATGGATTTCACTCAAACCCAAACCACGTCTACGATCATAGCATAGCATAGCAATATAAGCAACGCGTAGAAGTAACTCCCAAGGGTTTGAATGTAACAGGGTAATAGGTTCTACCTCATCAACTATTTTCCAACCCACATGTTAATGACATCCTAATCATGCAATGTTTGAGGATTGGAACTAATGCAAAACTAGGTGATAAAAGGGTATGATCAAAGTGTTACTTGCCTTGCTGACGGTCTGCGAAACCTAGGGACTCGTAGTAGCACGCTTCGCACTCCGGGTGTTCTATCACAAACAAACAATAACATACATAAGCAACAAGAAGAGATGCGCAAGCAAAACTCAAATAAAAGAGGTTGACCAGAAAGTTCAACTTAAGAACTCCGGTTTGCAAAAGGAATCAAATCAAACGGAGCAACGAAACTCAAACGGCAAAAGAAAGAAGCTTTGTTTACTAATCTGATCCTAGGTCAAAATTTTACAGTGGCAAAAACTAATTTAAGTTGGTTAAACGAAAATAGGGTCTCGAGACGAAGATCTAGGCGCTTGAATTGCCTGATTCCGACTAACGAGCGAAGAGATAAACAGAAACTAAGATCGGATCAGAAATCGTGATCAGAAAACTCGCGGAATAAATCCGATAAAAGAAAATTGACGAACAGACTAACGAACGAGCGTTCGTTAGCTGTAACTAACGGGCAAAAACCGTTCGTTAAAACGAACATATGGACGAACGTCCGCTAACTAGAAGAACCGAGAAAAACCGGCGATCCGAAAAAAACAAATCTAGGGTTTTCTAAAAAAACCGAACGGTTCTTAAAAAAAACCGGCGGCTCGGATCCGGCGGCTACCTCTGGCGATGGGCTCCGGCGAGGCGAGGTGGCGGGGCGGCGGCTTGCGGGGCGACGACGGCAAGCGGCGGTGGCGGCGGCTTAGCGCGGGCGGCGGGGTTGGCGCTGGGCGGTGGTGGTGGTGGTGGTTTGGGCGGCGGGGGTGGCGGCTATATAAAGGGCGGGGCGGGGCGGCTTGCTAGGAGGAGGGGCAAGCGGCGGCGGTGGCGGAGTCCGGCTCGGACTCCTAGTCCGAGCGGCGGCGGGGCGGCGCACGCGCGGGGAGGCGGCGGCGGCTGCGGGCAGGCCTGGCTCGGTTGGGCCTTAGGCCCAGTCGGGCGCGGGAACTTTTTTTTTAAATAATTCCGCCGATAGTAATAAAATCCTAGAAAAATAAATAAAAATCTAAAAATGCCAAAATAAATTTTCATCGTCAAAATAAAATATTTAGAACGAGATGAACATTTTCTTGGCCCTAAAATGCAACTTTGAAAACGAGCAATTTTTCTAATGCAAACAAAATTGCAATAAAATCCAAATAAAACAAATATTTGATTTTAATATTTTTCCTCCTATATTTCAATTATCTTGGAGAAGTCATATTATCTCCTCTCATATATTTTAATAAGAAATATTTTTGGAGAGAAAAATAATTAATACCAAAATCCTCGTTTCAGATTTGATAAAAATCAAATATGAAAACCGGGGAAATCCCCAACTCTCTCCGAGGGTCCTTGAGTTGCTTAGGATTTCGAGGATCGAGAGACGAAATGCAAATTAAATATGATATGCATGGATGACTATGTATAACATTCCAAATTGAAAATTTGGGATGTTACATTCGGCCTGTTAACGGACCATAAATGAGTTGGGCCATATGTAGCCGTACCTTAGTTTTGGCCTCTTAACGGCCCATGCCCTTCATGGTCCAATACCAACCCGGTTTCTCTTTCGGCCTGCTAAAGGCCCACAACACAGTTGGGCCATTTACAATACGACCTGACTTTCGGCCTCTTAGCGGCCCATGCTCTTCATGGCCCAATACAAGCCCGCTGTCTCTTTCGACCTGCTAAAGGCTGATACGTCTCCGTCGTATCTACTTTTCCAAACACTTTTTCCCTTGTTTTGGACTCTAACTTGTTGACGGGGAACGTTGCAGAAAACAAAATTTTTCCTACGATTTCACCAAGATCCATCTATGAGTTCATCTAGCAACGAGTGATCGGATTGCATCTACATACCTTTGTAGATCACGCGCGGAAGCGTTCAAGGACGGGGATGAGGAAGTCGTACTGGATGTGATCCAAATCACCAGAGATCCTAGCACCGAACGGATGGCACCTTCGTGTTCAACACACGTACGGTCAGCGTGACGTCTCCTCCTTCTTGATCCAGTAAG
>NC_041386.1:382164859-382192843 GCF_002162155.2 Triticum dicoccoides
ATCCAGCAGCACGACGGCGTGGTGGTGGATGCAGGGCGTCACCGCAGCAGGGCTTCACCGTTACACTGCGAGAGGGAGAGGTGTAGCAGGGGAGAGGGGGGCGCCAAGACTCAAGGTGTGGCTGCCCCTTCCTCCCCCCTTTATATAGGCTCCCCTAGGGGGGGGGGCGCCGGCCCTAGGAGATGGGATCTCCTAAGGGGGGCGGCGGCCAAGGGTGGAGTAGCCCCCAAGGCAAGGTGGGGCGCCCCCCACCCCTAGGGTTCCAACCCTAGGCGCATGGGATGGGCCTAGGGGGGCGCACCAGCCCACTATGGGCTGGTTCCCCTCCCCACTTTGGCCCATGGGGCCCTCCGGGATGGGTGGCCCCACCCGGTGGACCCCCGGGACCCTTCCGGTGGTCCCGGTACAATACCGGTGACCCCGAAACTCTCCCGATGGCCGAAACTGCACTTCCTATATATAATTCTTCACCTCCGGACCATTTCGGAACTCCTCGTGACGTCCAGGATCTCATCCGGGACTCCGAACAACTTTCGGGTTACTACATATTCATATCTCTACAACCCTAGCATCACCGAAACTTAAGTGTGTAGACCCTACGGGTTCGGGAGACATGTAGACATGACCGAGACGGCTCTCCGGTCAATAACCAACAGCGGGATCTGGATACCCATGTTGGCTCCCACATGCTCCTCGATGATTTCATCGGATGAACCATGATGTCGAGGATTCAAGCAACCCCGTATACAATTCCCTTTGTCAATCGGTATGTTACTTGCCCGAGATTCGATCGTCGGTATCCCAATATCTCGTTCAATCTCATTACCGGCAAGTCACTTTACTCGTACCGTAATGCATGATCCCGTGACCAGACACTTGGTCACTTTGAGCTCATTATGATGATGCATTACCGAGTGGGCCCAGAGATACCTCTCCGTCATACGGAGTGACAAATCCCAGTCTTGATCCGTGTCAACCCAACAGACACTTTCGGAGATACCCGTAGTATACCTTTATAGTCACCCAGTTACATTGTGACGTTTGGTATACCCAGAGCACTCCTACGGTATCCGGGAGTTACACGATCTCATGGTCTAAGGAAAAGATACTTGACATTGGAAAACTCTACCAAACGAACTATACGATCTTTGTGCTATGTTTAGGATTGGGTCTTGTCCATCACATCATTCTCCTAATGATGTGATCCCATTATCAATGACATCCTCATGTCCATAGCCAGGAAACCATGACTATCTGTTGATCAACGAGCTAGTCAACTAGAGGCTCACTAGGGACACATTGTGGTCTATGTATTCACACATGTATTACGATTTCCGGATAATACAATTAAAGCATGAACAACAGACAATTATCATGAACAAGGAAATATAATAATCATTTTATTATTGCCTCTAGGGCATATTTCCAACAGTCTCCCACTTGCACTAGAGTCAATCATCTAGTTACATTGTGATGAATCGAACACCCATGGAATTCTGGTGTTGATCATGTTTTGCTCTAGGGAGAGGTTTAGTCAATGGATCTGCTACATTCAGGTCCGTATGTACTTTACAAATCTCTATGTCTCCATTTTGAAAACTTTCACGAATGGAGTTGAAGCGACGCTTGATATGCCTGGTCTTCCTGTGAAACCTGGGCTCCTTGGCAAGGGCAATTGCTCCAGTGTTGTCACAGAAGAGAGTCATCGGGCCCGACGCATTGGGTATGACTCCTAGGTCGGTAATGAACTCCTTCACCTAGACTGCTTCGTGTGCTACCTCCGAGGCTGCCATGTACTCCGCTTCACATGTAGATCCCGCCACAATGCTTTGCTTGCAACTGCACCAGCTTACTGCCCCACCATTCAAAATATACACGTATCCGGTTTGTGACTTAGAGTCATCCAGATCTGTGTCAAAGCTAGCATCGATGTAACCCTTTACGGCGAGCTCTTCATCACCTCCATAAATGGGAAACATTTCCTTAGTCCTTTTCAGGTACTTCAGGATATTCTTGACCGCTGTCCAGTGTTCCTTGCCGGGATTACTTTGGTACCTTCCTACCAAACTTACGGCAAGGTTTACATCAGGTCTGGTACACAGCATGGCATACATAATAGAACCTATGGCTGAGGCATAGGGGATGACACTCATCTCTTCTATATCTTCTGCCGTGGTCGGACATTGAGCTGAGCTCAATTTCACACCTTGCAACACAGGCAAGAACCCCTTCTTGGACTGATCCATATTGAACTTCTTCAATATCTTATCAAGGTATGTGCTTTGTGAAAGACCTATGAGGCGTCTTGATCTATCTCTATAGATCTTGATGCCTAATATATAAGCAGCTTCTCCAAGGTCCTTCATTGAAAAACTCTTATTCAAGTAGGCCTTAATGTTGTCCAAAAGCTCTATATCATTTCCCATCAAAAGTATGTCATCTACATATAATATGAGAAATGCTACAGAGCTCCCACTCACTTTCTTGTAAACGCATGCTTCTCCATAAGTCTGCATAAACCCAAATGCTTTGATCATCTCATCAAAGCGAATGTTCCAACTTCGAGATGCTTGAACCAGCCCATAAATCAAGCGTTGGAGCTTGCACACCTTGTCAGCATTCTTAGGATCGACAAAACCTTCCGGCTGCATCATATACAGTTCTTCCTTAAGATAACCGTTAAGGAATGCCGTTTTGACGTCCATTTGCCATATCTCATAATCATAGTATGCAGCAATTGCTAACATGATTCGGACGGACTTCAGCTTTGCTACGGGAGAGAATGTCTCATCGTAGTCAACCCCTTGAACTTGTCGATAACCCTTAGCGACAAGCCTAGCTTTATAGATGGTCACATTACCATCTGCGTCTGTCTTCTTCTTAAAGATCCATTTATTTTCTATGGCTCGCCGATCATCGGGCAAGTCAGTCAAAGTCCATACTTCGTTTTCATACATGGATCCTATCTCGGATTTCATGGCTTCCAGCCATTTGTCGGAATCCGGGCCCGCCATCGCTTCTTCATAGTTCGAAGGTTCACCGTTGTCTAACAACATGATTTCCAAGACAGGGTTGCCGTACCACTCTGGTGCGGAACGTGTCCTTGTGGACCTTCGAAGTTCAGTAGGAGCTTGATCAGAAGTATCTTGATCATCATCATTAACTTCCTCTCTAATTGGTGCAGGCACCACAGGAACATTTTCCTGAGTTGCGCCACTTTCCGGTTCAAGAGGTAATACTTCATCAAGTTCTACTTTCCTCCCACTTACTTCTTTCGAGAGAAACTCCTTCTCTAGAAAGGATCCATTCTTGGCAATAAAGATCTTGCCTTCGGATCTGAGGTAGAAGGTATACCCAATAGTTTCTTTAGGGTATCCTATGAAGACGCATTTTTCCGACTTGGGTTCGAGCTTTTCAGGTTGAAGTTTCTTGACATAAGCATCGCATCCCCAAACTTTTAGAAACGACAGCTTAGGCTTCTTTCCAAACCATAATTCATACGGTGTCGTCTCAACGGATTTCGACGGAGCCCTATTTAAAGTGAATGCGACAGTCTCTAAAGCATAGCCCCAAAAAGACAGCGGTAAATCGGTAAGAGACATCATAGATCGCACCATATCTAATAGAGTGCGATTACGACGTTCGGACACACCATTACGCCGAGGTGTTCCAGGCGGCGTGAGTTGTGAAACTATTCCACATTTTCTTAAGTGTGTACCAAATTCGTGACTCAAGTATTCTCCTCCACGATCTGATCGCAAAAACTTGATTTTTCTGTCACGTTGATTCTCAACCTCACTCTGAAATTCCTTGAACTTTTCAAAGGTTTCAGACTTGTGTTTCATTAAGTAGATATACCCATATCTACTCAAGTCATCAGTGAGGGTGAGAACATAACGATAGCCACCACGAGCCTCAACACTCATTGGACCGCACACATCAGTATGTATGATTTCCAATAGGTTGGTTGCTCGCTCCATTGTTCCTGAGAACGGAGTCTTGGTCATCTTACCCATGAGGCATGGTTCGCACGTGTCAAATGATTCGTAATCAAGAGACTCTAAAAGTCCATCTGTATGGAGCTTCTTCATGCGTTTGACACCTATGTGACCAAGGCGGCAGTGCCACAAGTATGTGGGACTATCATTATCAACCTTACATCTTTTGGTATTCACACTATGAATATGTGTAGCATTACGCTCGAGATTCATTAAGAATAAACCATTCACCATAGGAGCATGACCATAAAACATATCTCTCATATAAATAGAACAACCATTATTCTCGGATTTAAATGAGTAGCCATCTCGAATTAAATGAGATCCTGATACAATGTTCATGCTCAAGCTGGTACTAAATAACAATTATTGAGGTTTAAAACTAACCCCGTGGGTAAATGTAGAGGCAGCGTGCCGACGGCGATCACATCGACCTTGGAACCATTCCCGACGCACATCGTCACCTCGTCCTTCGCCAGTCTCCGCTTATTCCGCAGCTCCTGCTTTGAGTTACAAATGTGAGCAACCGCACCGGTATCAAATACCCAGGAGCTATTACGAGTACTGGTAAGGTACACATCAATTACATGTATATCACATATACCTTTCGTTTTGCCGGCCTTCTTGTCAGCTAAGTATTTGGGGCAGTTCCGCTTCCAGTGACCACTTCCCTTGCAATAAAAACACTCAGTCTTGGGCTTGGGTCCATTCTTTGGCTTCTTCCCGGCAGCTTGCTTACCGGGCGCGGCAACTCCCTTGCCGTCCTTCTTGAAGTTCTTCTTACCCTTGCCTTTCTTGAACTTAGTGGTTTTATTCACCATCAACACTTGATGGTCCTTTTTGACTTCTACCTCTGCTGATTTCAACATTGCAAATACTTCAGGAATGGTCTTTTCCATCCCCTGCATATTGAAGTTCATCACAAAGCTCTTGTAGCTTGGTGGAAGCGACCGGAGGATTCTGTCAATGACCGCGTCATCCGGGAGATTAACTCCCAGCTGAGTCAAGCGGTTATGTAATCCAGACATAGTGAGTATGTGCTCACTGACAGAACTATTTTCCTCCATCTTACAGCTGAAGAACTTGTCGGAGACTTCATATCTCTTGACCCGGGCATGAGCTTGGAAAACCATTTTCAGCTCTTCGAACATCTCATATGCTCCGTGTCGCTCAAAATGCTTTTGGAGCCCTGGTTCTAAGCTGTAAAGCATGCCGCACTGAACGAGGGAGTAATCATCAGCACGTGCCTGCCAAGCGTTCATAACGTCTTGGTTATGTGGGACGGGTGCATCACCTAGCCGTGCTAGTAGGACATAATCTTTCTTGGCAGCTATGAGGATGATCCTCAGGTTCCGGACCCAGTCCGTATAGTTGCTGCCATCGTCTTTCAGCTTGGTTTTCTCTAGGAACACGTTGAAGTTGAGGACAACGTCGGCCATTTGATCTACAAGACATATTGTAAAGATTTTAGACTAAGTTCATGATAATTAAGTTCATCTAATCAAATTATATAATGAACTCCCACTTAGATAGACATCCCTCCAGTCATCTAAGTATAACATGATCCGAGTTAACTAGGCCGTGTCTGATCATCACGTGAGACGGACTAGTCAACATCGGTGAACATCTTCATGTTGATCGTATCTTCTATACGACTCATGCTCGACCTTTCGGTCTTCTGTGTTCCGAGGCCATGTCTGTACATGCTAGGCTCGTCAAGTCAACCTAAGTGTTTGCATGTGTAAATCTGTCTTACACCCATTGTATGTGAACGTTGGAATCTATCACACCCGATCATCACGTGGTGCTTCGAAACAACGAACTGTCGCAACGGTGCACAGTTAGGGGGAACACTTTCTTGAAATTATTATGAGGGATCATCTTATTTACTACCGCCGTTCTAAGTAAACAAGATGCAAAAACATGATAAACATCACATGCAATCAAATAATAATAGTGACATGATATGGCCAATATCACATAGCTCCTTTGATCTCCATCTTGGGGCTCCATGATCATCTTGTCACCGGCATGACACCATGATCTCCATCATCATGTCTCCATGAAGTTGCTCGCCAACTATTACTTCTACTACTATGGCTAACGCGTTTAGCAATAAAGTAAAGGGATTTACATGGCGTTTCTCAATGACACGCAGGTCATACAAAAAATAAAGACAACTCCTATGGCTCCTGCCGGTTGTCATACTCATCGACATGCAAGTCGTGATTCCTATTAAAAGAACATGATCTCATACATCACATATATATCATTCATCATTCATCACAACTTTGGCCATATCACATCACAAATCACTTGCTGCAAAAACAAGTTAGACGTCCTCTAATTGTTGTTGCAAGTTTTACGTGGCTGCAAAAGGGTTCAAGCAAGAACGTTTTCTTACCTACGTAATAGCCACAACGTGATTTGTCAACTTCTATTTACCCTTCATAAGGACCCTTTTCATCGAATCTGATCCAACTGAAGTGGGAGAGACAAACACCAGCTAGCCACCTTATGCAACTAGTGCATGTCAATCGGTGGAACCAGTCTCACGTAAGCGTACGTGTAAGGTCGGTCCGGGCCGCTTCATCCCACAATACCGCTGAAGCAAGATAAGACTAGTAGCGGCAAGAAAGTTGACAACATCTACGCCCTCATGATGCCACTGATGGGGAACGTTGCAGAAAACAAATTTTTTCCTACGGTTTCACCAAGATCCATCTATGAGTTCATCTAGAAACGAGTGATCAGATTGCATCTACATACCTTTGTAGATCACGCGCAGAAGCGTTCAAGGACGGGGATGAGGAAGTCGTACTCGACGTGATCCAAATCACCGGAGATCCTAGCGCCAAACGGACGACACCTCCATGTTCAACACACGTACGGTCAGCGTGACGTCTCCTCCTTCTTGATCCAGCAAGGGGGGGGAGGAGAGGTTTTTGAAGATCCAGCAGCACGACGGCGTGGTGGTGGATGCAGGGCGTCACCGCAGCAGGGCTTCGCCGTTACACTACGAGAGGGAGAGGTGTAGCAGGGGAGAGGGGGGCGCCAAGAGTCAAGGTGTGGCTGCCCCTCCCTCCCCCCTTTATATAGGCTCCCCTAGGGGGGGGGGCGCCGGCCCTAGGAGATGGGATCTCCTAGGGGGGCGGCGGCCAAGGGTGGAGTAGCCCCCAAGGCAAGGTGGGGCGCCCCCCACCCCTAGGGTTCCAACCCTAGGCGCATGGGGTGGGCCTAGGGGGGCGCACCAACCCACTATGGGCTGGTTCCCCTCCCCACTTTGGCCCATGGGGCCCTCCGGGATGGGTGGCCCCACCCGGTGGACCCCTGGGACCCTTCCGGTGGTCCCGGTACAATACCGGTGACCCGAAACTCTCCCGATGGCCGAAACTGCACTTCCTATATATAATTCTTCACCTCCGGACCATTCCGGAACTCCTCGTGATGTCCAGGATCTCATCCGGGACTCCAAACAAATTTCGGGTTACTGCATATTCATATCTCTACAACCCTAGCGTCACCGAAACTTAAGTGTGTAGACCCTACGGGTTCGGGAGACATGTAGACATGACCGAGACGGCTCTCCGGTCAATAACCAGCAGCGGGATCTGGATACCCATGTTGGCTCCCACATGCTCCTCGATGATCTCATCGGATGAACCACGATGTCGAGGATTCAAGCAACCCCGTATACAATTCCCTTTGTCAATCGGTACGTTACTTGCCCGAGATTCGATCGTCGGTATCCCAATACCTCGTTCAATCTCGTTACCGGCAAGTCACTTTACTCGTACCGTAATGCATGATCCCGTGACCAGACACTCGGTCACTTTGAGCTCATTATGATGATGCATTACCGAGTGGGCCCAGAGATACATCTCCGTCATACAGAGTGACAAATCCCAGTCTTGATCCGTGTCAACCCAACAGACACTTCCAGAGATACCCGCAGTATACCTTTATAGTCACCCAGTTACGTTGTGACGTTTGGTATACCCAGAGCACTCCTACGGTATCCGGGAGTTACACGATCTCATGGTCTAAGGAAAAGATACTCGACATTGGAAAACTCTAGCAAACGAACTATACGATCTTTGTGCTATGTTTAGGATTGGGTCTTGTCCATCACATCATTCTCCTAATGATGTGATCCCGTTATCAATGACATCCTCATGTCCATAGCCAGGAAACCATGACTATCTGTTGATCAACGAGCTAGTCAACTAGAGGCTCACTAGGGACACATTGTGGTCTATGTATTCACACATGTATTACGATTTTTGGATAATACAATTAAAGCATGAACAATAGACAATTATCATGAACAAGGAAATCTAATAATCATTTTATTATTGCCTCTAGGGCATATTTCCAACACTTGTATGATTTGAATGGAACTAACCCGGACTGACGCTGTTTTCAGCAGAATTGCCATGGTGTTGTTTTATGTGCAGAAAACAAATATTCTCGGAATGACCTGAAACTCCACGGAACATCTTAGAAAAAATAATAAAAAGTCCTTGCCAAAGATGAAGACCAGGGGGCCCACACCCTTCTCACGAGGGTGGGGGGCGTGCCCCCCCTAGGGCGCGCCCCCTACCTCGTGGGCCCCCTGGATGCCCTCCGACGCCAACTCCAACTCTATATATTTGCTTTCGGAGAAAAAAACCAGAGAGAAGAAATCATCGCGTTTTACGATACGGAGGCGCTGCCAAGCCCTAAAACCTCTCGGGAGGGCTGATCTGCAGTCCGTCGGGGCTCCGAAGAGGGGGATTCGTCGCCGTCATCATCATCAACCATCCTCCATCACAAATTTCATGATGCTCACCGCCGTGCGTGAGTAATTCCATCGTAGGCTTGCTGGACGGTGATGGGTTGGATGAGATTTATCATGTAATCGAGTTAGTTTTGTTAGGGTTTGATCCCTAGTATCCACTATGTTCTGAGATTGATGTTGCTATGACTTTGCTATGCTTAATGCTTGTCACCAGGGCCCAAGTGCCATGATTTCAGATCTGAACCTATTATGTTTTCATGAATATATGTGAGTTCTTGATCCTATCTTGAAAGTCTATAGTCACCTACTATGTGTTATGATCCGGCAACCCCGAAGTGAAAATAATCGGGACCACTCCCGGTGATGACCATAGTTTGAGGAGTTCATGTATTCACTATGTGCTAATGCTTTGTTCTGGTTCTCTATTAAAAGGAGGCCTTAATATCCCTAAGTTTCCAATAGGACCCCGCTGCCACGGGAGGGTAGGACAAAAGATGTCATGCAAGTTCTTTTCCATAAGCACGTGTGACTATATACGGAATACATGCCTACATTACATTGATGAATTGGAGCTAATTCTGTGTCACCCTATGTTATGACTGTTACATGATGAACTGCATCCGGCATAATTATCCATCACTGATCCGGTGCCTACGAGTTTTCCATATACTGGTTCTCGCTTATTTACTTTTCCGCTGCTACTGTTACAATCACTACAAAATACCAAAAACATTACTTTTGTTGTCTTTACTTTTGTTGCCGCTACCACCACTATCATATTACTTTGCTACTAAACAATTTGCTGCAGATACTAAGTTTCCAGGTGTGGTTGAATTGACAACTCAGCTGCTAATACTTGAGAATATTCTTTGGCTCCCCTTGTGTCGAATCAATAAATTTGGGTTGAATACTCTACCCTTGAAAGCTGTTGCGATCCCCTATACTTGTGGGTTATCAAGACTAATTTCTGGCGCCGTTGCCGGGGAGCATAGCTCTATTCTTTGAGTCACTTGGGATTTATATCTGCTTATCATTATGAAGAACTTGAGAGATCCAAAAACCAAGATCTATCCCTCAACTACGAGGGGAGGTAAGGAACTGCCATCTAGCTCTGCACTTGATTCACCTTCTGTTATAAGTAAGTTAGCGACACCTACACCTGCTTCTGCTATTCGTTCTGATATGTCGCATGTTATTGATGATGCCACTTCTGCTATGCATGATACTTATGATGAAACTACTTCTATGCCTGATACTACTGTGCCCCTTGGTGAATTTCTTGATGAACAAATTGCTAGGGCTAGAGAAAAAGAAATTATTGAATCTGAATACGATGATGATAGTGATGATGAAAATATGCCTGTTATTCCTGAGGGTTATCTTTTTGATATGGAATCTTCTGCCGCTATTTTAGCTTGCAAGGATAGATATGAGCTTAAGAGGTTATTAATTAAATGGAACAAAGAATCACTTAGAGATAAAATGAAACCTGACCCTGCTTTTGCTACTTCACCTATATGTGTTCCCGATAAGGATTATGAATTCTCTGTTGATCCTGATATAATTACTTTGGTTAAATCTGATCCGTTTTATGCCTATGAATCTGAAACTGTTGTGGCACATCTTACTAAGTTAAATGATATAGCTGCCCTGTTCACTAATGATGAGAGATCGCGTTACTTCTATATACTCAAAATATTTCCGTTCTAATTAAAGGGTGATGCTAAGATATGGTTTAATTCTGTTGATCCTGGTTGTGTGCGTAGTTTCCAGGATATGATTTATTACTTCTCTGCTAAATATTTCCCTGCTCATAAGAAACAAGCTGCTTTGAGGGAAATATACAACTTTGTGCGAATTAAAGAAGAGAGTCTCCCACAAGCTTGGGGGAGGCTTCTCAAGTTACTTAATGCTTTGCCTGATCATCCTCTTAAGAAACCCAAAATACTTGATATATTTTATAATGGACTAACCGATGCTTCTAGAGATTACCTGGATAGTTGTGCTGGTTCTCTTTTTTGGGAAAGAACACCGGATGAAGCTGAAATTCTATTGAATAATATGTTGACAAATGAAAATAATTGGGCACCTCCTGGGCCAACTCCTGCTCCAATTACTGAGCCTATTCCTAAACCAACTCCGAAGAAGAGAGGTGTTCTATTTCTCAGTCCCGAAGATATGCAAGAGGCAAAGAAATCTATGAAAGAGAAAGGTATTAAAGCTGAAGACGTTAAGAATTTACCTCCTATTGAAGAAATACATGGTCTTAATATACCGCCTGTTGAAGAAACATATGATCTCAATTCTTTATTTATTGAAGAACCTCCTGACCCCGATATCCCGACACAGGTAGTAAAGGTAAATTCTCTCTATAGATATGATAAAGCTGAAGTCCCTCATACTAAAATTGCTAGTCAGTGCTTGGATGTGTTTGATAACTTTATGTTTAAGCAAGATGACTTCAATGCTTATTTTGGTAGACAATTAAAAGAAAATGCTTATATGATTAGACGCTTGGGTGATTATATGGCTAATATTAAAGGTGAACTTAAACTTGTTAGCAAACATGCTTCTATGGTTACCAGTCAAGTAGAACAAGTACTTAAGGCTCAAAAAGAAGTGCTTGATGAAATGAATAGTAAGAAAAATGATTATGCTGTTAGAGTGGCTACTAGAACTGGTAGAATGACTCAGGAACCTTTGTATCCTGAAGGCCATCCTAAGAGAATCAAGCAAGATTCTCAGAGAAATAATATTGATGTTCCTAGTTCTTCTAAAAAGAAGAAGAAGAAAAATGATAGAACTGTGCAAACTTCTAGTGAACCTATTGCTGAACCACCTGATAATCCAAATGATATCTCTATGTCTGATGCTGAAACACAATCAAGGAATGAACATGAACCTAATGAAAATATTAATAATGATGTTCATGATGATGCTCAACCTAGTAATGATAATGATGTAGAAATTGAACCTGCTTTTGATCTTGATAGCCCAGAATCAACGTTATGATAAAAGAGACTTTGTTGCTAGGAAACATGGTAAAGAAAGGGAACCTTGGGTTCAGAAACCCATGCCTTTTCCTCCAAAACGATCCAAGAAAAAGGATGATGAGGATTTTGAGCGCTTTGCTGAAATGATTAGGCCTATCTTTTTGCGTATGTGATTAACTGATGTGCTCAAAACAAATCCTTATGCTAAATATATGAAGGATATCATTACTAATAAAAGAAAGATACCGGAAGCTGAGATTTCCACCATGCTTGCTAATTATACTTTTAAGGGTGGAATACCAAAGAAACTTGGAGACCCCGGAGTACCTACTATACCTTGCTCCATTAAAAGAAATTATATTAAAACTGCTTTATGTGATCTTGGAGCCGGTGTTAGTGTTATGCCTCTCTCTTTATATCATAGACTTGACTTGAATAAGTTGACACCTACTGAAATATCTTTGCAAATGGCTGATAAATCAACTGCTATACCTGTCGGTATTTGCGAGGATGTGCCTGTTGTGGTTGCAAACATTACTATTTTAACGGACTTTGTTATTCTTGATATTCCCGAGGATGATAGTATGTCTATTATTTTTGGAAGACCTTTTCTTAATACTGCAGGCGCTGTTATTGATTGCAACAAAGGCAATGTCACTTTTCATGTTAATGGTAATGAGCATACAGTACACTTTCCGAGGAAACAACCTCAAGTTCATAGTATCAATTCTATTGGAAAAATTCCATCAATTATATTTGGGGGTTTTGAATTTCCACTTCCAACTGTCAAGAAGAAATATGATATACTTATTATTGGGGATGTGCATATCCCCGTTGAGGTAACCTAGTGTTATTCGAAATTTCTTCGATTTCATGATCATTGAATGAGTTTGTTAACAAGACTTGATCAACCTTGTTAGTGGATTCTTTTTGATGAGCATGAGATGGATGAAACTAGAAGCACAAACTTCTGTACCCTCTCTATACTTTCTGATAATTAGTAGACATAAAGTAAAAATAGTATTTTTCTGTCTGTTTCCTGACTTATCCGTGCAATATAAAAATATCCTGAAAATAAAAGTCCTCAGAATGCCATGCCAATTTAATATGATTTTTCGGGAATATTTGAGGATTTACTGTGCAAAAATTACTGCGGGAGGAGCTGCCACCTAGCCACGAGGGTGGTGGGCGCGCCCCCCCTTTAGGGCGTGCCTCCCTGCCTCATGGGCCCACAGTGACCCTCCTTCACTTATCCCAGCACCCATCTCCTTCCTCTGTCTCGCACAAACCCGAAAAACCAACTCAAGCACGAGTTCCAGCCACTTTTGATGTGATTTTCGATCTCCTTGGTCAAAGCACCTCTCGCAAAACTGCTTGGGGAGATTGTTCCTTGGTATGTGACCCCTCCATTGGTCCAATTAGTTTTTGTTCTAGTGCTTTATTCTTTGCAAATTTGTGCTGCATATGTGACCATGTTCTTGAGCTTGCATGTCAAGTTTATTTGGTTCCAAGTATTTCTAATGCTTGATATAGGCTCTAGGCACTTGTAGGAGTAGTTGCTATCAGTTTTATTGAAGTTGGTTCACTTTTGTTTGAAGTTACTAAGAATTTCAGATTATTTCAGAAAAATAATGAGGAGATTTTTGAGGGGCTCATCGAGCCAAAGCTCGAAGGAAAAGGCATCGAAGCCTAAGTATAATTTGCCGCGCACCATGGAGATTCGAGCGTGTTTCTGAAGATTTCTTGAGAGCAGCTGGTATCTATGAAGATTTTCATGAATTGGCTCACAATGCGGGCCTCACCGCTTTCCTCCACGACCAATGCGATCAGTATCTCTTACTCACAAATACTTTTGTGGAAAACTTTCATTTTCATTCTAGAAACTCACCACCTACGGTGGAATTTCATTTATATGATGAGCATAAGGAGATGTCACTTTATGATTTCTGTCAGATTTGTTTAGTCCCTTTTGAGGGCAAGACAGAAGAACCACATCATGATGATGTGGCTGGGTTTATTGATACTATCACTATAGGAGAAACTAGGAAGGTTTCCGATGCACGAATCACTAGCATACATTTTCCTGTTTTACGTTACTTTGCATTATTTGCTAGTCGTTGTTTAATTGGACGCAGAAACTGTGGAAACCTTAGCATCCCTGATATAATTATTCTGCACCACGGTTTATACAGTGATAACACTTTTAGTATGGGCGGTATTATTGCTAGACGGTTAAGTATGAATCGTACTAAGGGTCCCATCTTTGGAGGCGTCTATGCCACACGCCTAGCTGCACATTTTAATATACCTATTAGGCATGCTGAGAAGGAAGAAAAGGTGCTGCCCCATGTTTATCTAGATCATAAAAGTATGGTGGCACATGATTTTATTATTAAGAATAGGGCAGGAGAGCTTAAGTATCAATTGTTCTTTAACAAACATCATCTTGAGACTATTATCCTTCCTGCTCCTTCTTTGTTTAATTTTGTAGGACCCTACCTCGTTACGTGGGTTGCCGTCCAAGCTTACAAGAATCCTGCACTAGCCCCAGAACAGGAACCACAAGATGAGCCTCCATGACAATCTGTTTATTCTTGGGATCCAGAGATGACTGTCAGCCAGTGGCAGTCAGAGTCTTCTTCTTCATCACAGTATGATCCCAACTATTCCTCCTCATCACAGTACGACCCCAACAACTATTATTATGGATATCCGCCAGGTCATCCATGGCCATAGACCAACTTAGGCCAAAAGCCTAAGCTTGGGGGAGTACGTATTTCTCACCGACATTACATTTATGTTCACACACACTCATTGCTAGATGTCGGTGCTCATACTTTTTCATTGTAATATCCATGCTAGTTTATTTTCTTTTTCCTGCTTTCTTCTTGTGTGTTTGTTAAACCTTAAGAAAAACCAAAAAAAAAATAGTAGTAGTTTATTTTTCTGCTGTAGTAGTAATAATTAAAAAGAAAACCCAAAAATATTTCCCGTTCTTCTTTTGCTTGTTGGGAGCTTTCCCGTGTAAATAGTTTTATTTATTTTCTTTTATTTGGGGGTCAGTAGGAGAAGAACATAATTAAATTGTTGAAGTGGCTCTTATATGCATTATTGTTGATTTAACCAAGAGCCCATATTGCCTTGTCTTCTCCTGTTTATTGAATGCTCGCAGATTCCAGCTTAAGTCCAATGCACATACACTCTTATTATTATTCACACCGTTCGGTCGTGCAAGTGAAAGGCAATTATGATGATATATGATGGACTGACTGAGATGAGAAAAGCTGGTATGAACTCGACCTCTTTTGTTTTTGTAAATATGATGAGTCCCTCGTTCTTGATTCAGCTTATTATGAATAAACATGTTTGCAATGACAATTAGAGATCGTAGTTGCTTGTGCCATGCTTGATTAGCTATGAGTTATAATGGTTTACCTTGTGTACCAACATGCTATTGAGATGATTATGATGTGGTATGATGGGGTGGTATCCTCCTTTGAATGATTTAAGTGACTTGACTTGGCACATGTTCACGCATGTAGTTGAAACAAATCAACATAGCCTTTACGATATTTATGTTCATGGTGGATTATATCCTACTCATGCTTGCATCCAATGTTTATTAATTTTAATGCATGTACATGGCTGTTGTTGCTCTCTAGTTGGTCGCTTCCCAGTCTTTTGCTAACCTTCACTTGTACTAAGCGGGAATACTGCTTGTGCATCCAATCCCTTAAACCCCAAAGTTATTCCAGATGAGTCCACTATACCTTCCTATATGCAGTATCTACCTGCCGTTCCAAGTAAATTTGTATGTGCCAAACTCTAAACCTTTAAATAAACATTCTGTTTTGTATGCTCGAATAGCTCATGTATCAACCAAGGCTGTCCTTATCTTCCGTGTTAGGCGGGTTATTCTCAAGAGGAGTGGACTCCGCTCCTCACTCACGAGAAAATGGCTGGTCACCAGGATGCCCAGTCCCATGCTTTATGCAAACTAAATCAAAATTAATTGCAAACAAAACTCCCCCTAGGACCTGATGTATGTTGGTGGCACTCATTGTTTCGAGCAAGCCATGGATTGATGTTTGTTGGTGGAGGGGGAGTATAAACTTTACCATTCTGTTTGGGAACCGCCTATAATGTGTTTAGCATGGAAGATATAGCCATCTCTTGGTTTTTATGTTGACAATGAAAGTATATCACTCAAAATACAATTTATCTCTATTTCAAAACCGAGCTCTGACACCTCTACAAATCCCTGCTTCCCTCTGCAAAGGGCCTATACATTTACTTTTATGTTGAGTCACCACCCTCTTATTAAAAAGCACTAGCTGGAGAGCACAACCGTCATTTGCATTCGTCACTATTAATCTATGTTGGGTGTGACTATGATTGGATCTCTTTTACCATGAATTACAATGTCTAGTCAGTCCTTGATCTTTAAAGGTGCTCTGCATTTATGTTTTGCGGTCTCAGAAAGGGCTAGCGAGATACCATCTTGTTATATCATATTATGATTGTTTTGAGAAAGTGTTGTCATCCGAGATTTATTATTATGACTTGTTAGTTAATTATGCTATTGATATGAGTAATTATGAGACCTAAGAGTTATTGCAAATGTGGTTAGTTATGATCTATGCTGAAACTTGAATGCTGGCTTGACATAGTTACAACAACAAGAGCAAACAGAGTTTGTAAAAGTTTTTCTTTCTTTCTTTCAGTTTGTCAACTGAATTGCTTGAGGACAAGCAAGGGTTTAAGCTTGGGGGAGTTGATACGTCTCCGTCGTATCTACTTTTCCAAACACTTTTTCCCTTGTTTTGGACTCTAACTTGTATGATTTGAATGGAACTAACCCGGACTGACGCTACTTTTAGCAGAATTGCCATGGTGTTGTTTTATGTGCAGAAAACAAATATTCTCGGAATGACCCGAAACTCCACGGAACATCTTAGAAAAAAAATTAAAAAATCCTCGCCAAAGATGAAGACCAGGGGGCCCACACCCTTCTCACGAGGGTGGGGGGCGCGCCCCCCTAGGGCGCTCCCCTACCTCGTGGGCCCCCTGGATGCCCTCCGATGCCAACTCCAACTCTATATATTTGCTTTCGGAGAGTAAAAAACCAGAGAGAAGAAATCATCGCATTTTACGATACAGAGCCACCGCCAAGCCCTAAAACCTCTCGGGAGGGCTGATCTGGAGTCCGTTCGGGGCTCCGGAGTGGGGGATTCGTCGCAGTCGTCATCATCAACCATCCTCCATCACCAATTTCATGATGCTCACCGTCGTGCGTGAGTAATTTGATCGTAGGCTTGCTGGACGGTGATGGGTTGGATGAGATTTATCATGTAATCGAGTTAGTTTTGTTTGGGTTTGATCCCTAGTATCCACTATGTTCTGAGATTGATGTTGCTATGACTTTGCTATGCTTAATGCTTGTCACTAGGGCCCGAGTGCCATGATTTCAGATCTGAACCTATTATGTTTTCATGAATATATGTGAGTTCTTGATCCTATCTTGCAAGTATATAGTCACCTACTATGTGTTATGATCCGACAACCCCGAAGTGACAATAATCGGGACCACTCCCGGTGATGACCATAGTTTGAGGAGTTCATGTATTCACTATGTGCTAATGCTTTGTTCCGGTTCTCTATTAAAAGGAGGCCTTAATATCCCTAAGTTTCCAATAGGACCCCGCTGCCACGGGAGGGTAGGACAAAAGATGTCATGCAAGTTCTTTTCCATAAGCCTGTATGACTATATACGGAATACATGCCCACATTACATTGATGAATTGGAGCTAGTTCTGTGTCACCCTATGTTATGACTGTTACATGATGAACCGCACCCGACATAATTATCCATCACTAATCCGGTGCCTACGAGTTTTCCATATACTGGTTCTCGCTTATTTACTTTTCTGCTGCTACTGTTACAATCACTACAAAATACCCAAAACATTACTTTTGCTGTCTTTACTTTTGTTGCCGCTACCACCACTATCATATTACTTTGCTACTAAACACTTTGCTGCAGATACTAAGTTTCCAGGTGTGGTTGAATTGACTTGAGAATATTCTTTGGCTCCCCTTGTGTCGAATCAATAAATTTGGGTTGAATACTCTACCCTCGAAAGCTTTTGCGATCCCCTATACTTGTGGGTTATCAAAGGCCTACAGTATAGTTGGGCCATATGTAGCGCAAACTTAGTAACGGCCTGTTAACGGCCCATGAAATAAATTTGGGCCACGTGTTTCCCGCTTCGATGTCGGCCTGTTAATGACCCGGGAGGTAAGAGGGCCAACCATTAACTTTCGGCCTAGTAACGGCCCATTAACTTAATGGGCCCACTAAAGTTCATTCATGTCTTTAGGCCAAATTAGATAATTTGAGCCCATTACGTCGAGCAAAGGTATGACATACAGGGAATAACGTTGCACATCCAGAATATATTACAGGAAATTACTTCCACTGGGCAATCAAAGATTGATGCCAGTGCAAATAAATGAGCAGAACCTAACCATCTACAACGTCACAATCTGCAACCTCAGCACAGATGACACCCATAAGCATGTGGGCAAGTTCTTGCTGCTTTGCCACACTGTCTCTGAAAACATTGACCAGTTGTTGTGTTGCACGACTCTGCACCTCTGATTCATCCACCATTTCCATCATTGCTTCAGCCATTAATTGGTTCACAAACATACATTTATTCCGTTGCATTCGAGACAGAGGATACTGAACAGATTCAGATGGCAATTTTGGCAGGCTTGTATTAGTGATAGTGGAGAGGGTCTTGACCACTGCATCATAACATAAATTAGGACGGAAACCAAACAGATTAATCATGAGTTATTGCCATATTACCTGGCCTAGATTTACTGGAAAGAAACAATGGGGTTGCCTTGCTGTTTTCAGAGTTTGTCTTCTTATCTTCAGCAGCCTGCACAAAATTAACACACTAGCATTGCTATCATTGGCCAAGTCAGATAATAGGAAAGCAACATTGACACAACGAACGTTTGGGCAACTAACCTACACCAAATTAACACAATATGGCACAGCTATCATCAGCCAGGTAAGGTAATACGAAAGCAACATTGACACAATGAATGAATGGGCAACCAGAGAAGCACTACAATTCAGTAATGTGCGTGATATGAGATAGCACATTCATGCAGCTCAGTACGCAAAACTACCAGGTAGTTTTCCTTACAAAAATCAACATTGGCGCCTTTAACATTTTGCTACAACTAATTTTAGATCAGATAAAGGTTAGATTCACGCCGATTAACAAAATACATGCTGATGTAAAAATATAGTGATATACAACAGGTACTTACATCAGCACTGGAGCACAGAGAATTCCCGCAAGATATTTTCCTAGAATACGATCCCAATGGAGGAAGTCTTGTATCGTTTAACCTTATTTTCTAAAAGAGAGACGGGTAAGAAACATGTAGAAAATATGATCAGAATGCTATAAATTTCATGATGCGAGGATACGCACACGCTTCTTAGAATGGAGTTGACATTCTTTTGCTGGACTGGAGCGGACTAGTTCTTTGGCCACTGGAATCTGCTTATTATCTGTGGGAGTTGGGTTTCTCTGTGCTGGAGCAGTATCTATGAAAAATGGAGTTGGTTTATTATCTCCTGGCGTTTGGATCTTTTGCAAAGACCTGGTTTGTAACCCTTCAGATTCTAACATAGCCATCTTCCCCTTGCATGCCTTATATAGAAGAATGGTGATTCAGTTATAAAACATGCTACAATAGAGATGGAATAGGTACTGAAGAATAGAAAGGCATGACATATTGACATGTATTCACTCCGTCTGGAAATAAATGGATGGGTCTAGGCATATTTCAGTTCTAGATACATCCAGTTTTATCCATTTCCACGACATTTAATCCGGACGGAGGGAGTATGATGTAAGAGCTAGGGATATGACAGGACAACACAGTAAAAAAACACTGAAAAACCCACTGCAGAAGCAAAGTATTCAAACCCACTGATATGAGATAGTACACTCATGCAGCTTAGGATGCAAAACTACCAGGCAGTTTTCCTTGCAAAAATCAACATTGTGGCCTTTAATCATACATTTTGCTACAACTAAATTTAGATCAGATAAAGGTTGGATTCGCGCCGATTAACAAAATACATGCTGATGTAAAAATATAGTGATATACAATAGGTGTTTACATCTACATTTGAGCATAGAGAATTCCTGCAAGAATCTTTCCTCATAAACGATACCATTGCAGAAAATCTTCTATCTGCTAAGCTTATTTTCTAAAAGAGAGATGGGTAAGAAACATGTAGAAAATATGATCAGCATGCTATAAAATTTCATGATGCAAGGATACGCACACACTTCTTAGAATTGAGTTGACATATTTTTGTTGGACTGGAGCGGACTAGTTCTTTGGCCATTGGAATCTACTTATTATCAGTAGGAGTTGGGTTTCTCTGTGCTGGAGCAGTATCTATAAAAACTGGAGTTGGTTTATTATCTCCTGGCGTTTGGATCTTTTGCAAAGGCCTTGTTTGTAACCCTTCAGATTCTAACATAGTCATTGTGGGAGTCCTGGATTGGGGGGTCTCCGGACAGCCGGACTATCTCCATTGGCCGTACTGTTAGACTATGAAGATACAAGATTGAAGACTTCGTCTCATGTCTGGATGGGACTCTACTTGGCGTGGAAGGCAAGCTAGGCAATACGGATATGTGTATCTCCTCCTTTGTAACCGACCTTGTGTAACCCTAACCTCTCCGGTGTCTATATAAACCGGAGGGTTTTAGTCTGTAGGACAACATACAATCATACCATAGGCTAGCTTCTAGGGTTTAGCCTCTCCGATCTCGTGGTAGATCTACTCTTGTACTACCCATATCATCAATATTAATCAAGCAGGACGTAGGGTTTTACCTCCATCAAGAGGGCCCAAACCTGGGTAAAACATTGTGTCCCCTGCCTCCTGTTACCATCCGCCTTAGACGCACAGTTCGGGACCCCCTACCCAAGATCCGCCGGTTTTGACACCGACATTGGTGCTTTCATTGAGAGTTCCTCTGTGTTGTCGCCGTTAGGATTGATGGCTCCTACTATCATCGATAGGGATGCGGTCCAGGGTGAGACTTTTCTCCTTGGACAGATCTTCGTATTCGGCGGCTTTGCACTGCAGGCCAATTCGCTTGGCCATCTGGAGCAGATTGAAAGTTACGCCCCTGGCCACCAGGTCAGGTTTGGAAGCTTAAACTACACAATCGATATCTGCGGAGACTTGATCTTCGACGGATCCGAGCCTCTGCCTTGTGCGTCACGCGGTCACGATGAGTACGATCTAGCTCTACCATCAGATAGTGTTCAGGAGATCGCACAAGCAGCCGCTCCAACCCTCAATTCGGAGCCAGTTGCGCCATCCATGGATGGGTGGATGGACCCCGCCACGGAGGCCTTACCCTCAGCGGCGATCGAGCCAAACATCGACGTTACCTTGCACGAGAGCCGTGTTGTTAAACTGCCGGATCCTTCTCCGGCCACAGACTCCAAACCGCCTGCGCCCGTATCTATCGAATCCGATTAGGCGCCGATCATGGAGTTTACCTCCGTGGATATTTTTCAGCACTCGCCCTTTGGCGACATACTGAAATCATTAAGGTCTCTCTCCTTGTCAGGAGGATCCTGGCTGAACTATGTCCGGCAGGACTGGGATGCGGACGACGAAGAAATTCGCAGCCCACCCGCCACCCACTTAGTAGCCACTGTCGATGACTTAACCAACATGCTCGACTTCGACTCTGAAGATATCGACAGTATGGACGATGATGCGAGAGACGAAGAGGAACCACTGTCCACAGGGCACTGGACAGCCACCTCATCATACGATATATACATGGTGGACACACCCAAAGAAGGCAATGGCGATGAGATAGCGGAGGATAACCCCTCCAAGAAGCAACCCAAGCGCCGACGTCAGCGGCGCCGCTCTAAGTCCCGCCAAAGCAAAAGTGGTGATACCGGCACAAGAGATAATAACACTCCAGATAGTGCCGAAGACAACAACAATCCCCTCCAGCAATGATTCAGAGCAGGAGGATGGAGGAGCCAGCCCTCCTAGGAGAGCGGCAGATGGAGAGGCGGAGGATGATAATTACATGCCCCCTCCGAAGACGAGGCAAGCCCCAGTGACGATGAATTCGCCGTGCCAGAGGATCCCGTCGAACAAGAGCGCTTCAAGCGCCGGCTTATAGCCATGGCAAATAGCCTTTAGAAAAAGTAGCAGCAGCTTCAAGTTGATCAGGATCTGCTAGCTGACAGATGGCCTGAAGTTCTCGCGACCGAGGAATATAAACTCGAGCGCCCCTCCAAGAGTTACCCAAAGTGCAGGTTGCTACCCCGACTAGAGGAAGAAGCATATGACACGGCTGATCGGCCACCTCGTGGCCGCGATAGAGAGGCATTCCAACCAAAAACTCAGCCTGCACCCCGACGCCATTCAAATAAAAAGGCATGGGGAGATACGCCAGACCTGCGAGACATATTGGAGGACAAAGCAAAGCATGCAAGATCGATATACGGACCACGAGGGCGCACCACGATGCGAGACGATAAACGTCATGCCGGAAACAGTAAAAGTAAATCCGGCCGGGCCGAACACAGCGGGCAAGACCCATTCGAGCTGCGTCGCGATATAGCCCAATACAGAGGCGCCGCACACCCCTTATGCTTCACAGACGAAGTAATGGATCATTAAATCCCAGAAGGTTTCAAACCTGTAAATATTGAATCATACGACGGCACAACAGATCCCGCGGTATGGATCGAGGATTTCCTCCTCCACATCCACATGGCCCGTGGTGATGACTTACATGCCATCAAATACCTCCCACTAAAGCTCAAGGGATCAGCGCGGCATTGGCTTAATAGCTTGCCAGCAGAGTCCATTAGCCGTTGGGAAGATCTGGAAGCCGCATTCCTCGACAACTTTCATGGCACTTATGTGTGGCCACCAGATGCCGATGACTTGAGCCACATAATTCAGCAGCCAGAAGAATCGGCCAGGCAATTCTGGACTCGGTTCCTAACAAAGAAAAATCAAATTGTCGACTGTCCGGATGCAGAGGCCCTAGTGGCTTTCAAACACAACATCCGCGACGAATGGCTAGCCCGACACCTTGGTCAGGAAAAGCCAAAATCTATGGCAGCCCTCACGACACTCATGACCCGCTTTTGTGTGGGAGAAGACAGCTGGCTCACTCGCAATAATAACATATCAAAGAACCATGGTACTTCGGATACCAAGGACGGCAATAGCAGGTCACGTCGCAACAAACATAAGCGCCGCATTAACAGCGATAATACCGAGGATACGGCAGCCAATGCCGGATTCAAAGGCTCTAAACCCGGTCAGCGGAAAAAGCCATTCAAACAAAGTACGCCAGGCCCGTCCAGCTTGGACCGTATACTCGATCGCTCGTGTCAAATACACGGCACCCCAGACAAGCCAGCCAATCACACCAACAAGGATTGTTGGGCGTTCAAGTAGGCCGGCAAGTTAATTGCCGAAAACAAGGACAAGGGGCCGCATAGCGATGACGAGGAGGAGCCCCGGCAGCCACACACCGGAGGACAAAAGAGGTTTCCCCCACAAGTGCGGACGGTGAACATGATATACGCAACCCACATCCCCAAGAGGGAGCGGAAGCGTGCGCTCCGGGACGTATATGCGTTGGAGCCAGTCGCCCCAAAGTTCAACCCATGGTCCTCCTATCCGATCACTTTCGATCGCAGGGACCATCCCACTAGTATCCGTCATGGCGGATTCGCCGCACTGGTTCTGGACCCAATCATTGACGGATTGCACCTCACTCGAGTCCTTATGGATGGCGGCATCAGCCTGAACCTGCTTTATCAGGACACAGTGCGCAAAATGGGCATAGCCCCCTCAAGGATCAAACCCACAAAAACGACCGTTAAAGGCGTCATTCCAGGCGTAGAGGCCCATTGCACAGGCTCAATTACACTGGAAGTGGTCTTCGGATCCCTGGATAACTTCCAAAGCAAAGAGTTAATCTTCGATATAGTCCCGTTCCGTAGTGGTTATCATGCACTCCTCGGGCGAACCGCATTTGCGAGATTCAATGCGGTACCGCATTATGCATACCTCAAGCTCAAGATGCCAGGACCTCGCGGGGTTATTACAGTCAATGGAAACACAGAGCGCTCTCTCCGAACAAAGGAGCACACTGCGGCCCTCGCAGCAGAAGCGCAAAGCAGCCTCTCAAGGCAATCAACCAGTTCGGTGTTTCAAGACTCGGACACCTTCAAGCACGCTCGGAGCAATCGACAAATAAACCGCCTGGCGCGATGTGAGCTCGTGTAGCAATGCGGCCCCCACCCCAGTCCCAGCCAAATGGCGAAACTCGTGCCACGCGTACATAATTACGCATTAAAAATACCATGGGCACAGGTGGGGAGGGGGGCACAACTGCGGCACGCCCCAAGACGCGGCTTAAACCGCACTAGGGGATTCCCGTTTGGTTATTTTTCTCTTTTTTCAGGACCTTAATATCTGGAAACACTGTCTGGCAGCACTATTGCCAAACACATGGTGCAGCAACCAAGGAGGTAGAAAGCTACGTCAAACCACGGAATTCCCAGGTGGATTACAATAACGAGCAAAATATTTGATTTAATACTATTCCTCAGCTTGCCCTTGGAAGGGACATAGTCCTACTCTTTGCTTATCGCACCATCTGTATCATTCTGCTTTAACGCACCTTTTTGAATAAACAATGCATAACATTACGACTATTATTGCATTCTTGTTATATATATATATATGTGTGTGTGTGTGTGTGTTCATTAATGACGCCTTGCAACCGTACACTTTGGTACGACCAATACACCAGGGGCTTACGTACCCCACAATATGGTGTGAAAAGTCCGAACACTTTCACAAGTGCGGCACCCCGAACTTATAGCACTATATGCATCAGCTCTGAATCATGTCTTTGGTCAAATGTTGGGTTTGCCCGACTCCTATGTTTTAGTACCTTACGTTCCGCTCTATCGGCTAAGGTAGCGCTAGGAGAACTACTGCGATTGTGCCCCGGTTCTGCCGGGCTTAGCACCTCAGTAGAGAAAGCTAAAACTGACTGTCATGATAAGGCGAGAGACTGGTCGCTGTTCGGCGAGGCTTTCGAGGCCCTGTCCGGCTTAAAGGCGTGTATTGCGCCCTGAATTCGGCCTTCCGAATACCATGGGCTTCGCCGAAATTTAATATTATAGAATTCTATGGCTAAGTGAGAGTGATAAAGCATTATTAGTCCGGTTGCCTTGTTCATTGTGCTGAGCACCTCCCTCGAAGGACCCAAACATGGGAACAAGAGTGCTCATGTTTATCCTGAACGCCCCAGCACTCATGGCATGGGGGCAGAGGCCGAGGACTAGCCATCTCTCAGATTGGATAAACAGCCAAACAGAAGGTAATATTTTAAATTCACACAAGCGTTGCATAGCGCATATGAAACAAGTTTTCATCATACAGGATCACATGAGCAAGTTTACTCAAATATTACATCCTTGGAACATTCGTCCGCTACAATACGAGCACCCTTCAGGACACCCTCATAATAAATTTCGGGGGTGCGATGCTGCTTGCCCCGTGGCGGCCCTTCCTCGATCAGCTCCACGGCATCTAGCTTGGCCCACTGCACCTTCACACGGGCGAAAGCCTGGCGTGCACCTTCGATGCAGACGGACCACTTGACGACCTCCAGCCGTGGGCAGGCATCCACAAGCCGCCTCACCAAGCCGAAGTAGCTGTTCGGAAGGGCGTCGCCAGGCCACAGCCAGACTATAAGGCCCTTCATGGCCTTTTCCGCCGCCATGTGCAGCTCGACCAGCTGCTTTAGCTGGTCACTCAGAGGCATCGGGTGTTCGGTCTTAGTATATTGAGACCAGAACAGTTTCTCCGTTAAGCTTCCCTTCTTGGCCTAGTAAAACTATGCGGCATCCGACACGCTGCGGGGCAAATCTGCGAATGCTCCCGGAGAGCTCCGAATTTGGGTAAGTAATCGGTAAATTACTTTTACATGCTTGCTTTGCATATAGAATGCCTTACCCACCGCTATTTTCTTCATCGCATCAATCTCCTGGAGAGCCTTTTGGGCTTCGGCCTTGGCACTTTTTCCTCTCTCGAGGGCCGCGACAAGCTCAGACTCTCGCGTCTTCGAGTCAAGCTCCAATGCCTCATGCTTCGTCATGAGAGCCTGGAGCTCTTGCTGCACCTCGCCCACACGAGCTTCTTGCTTTTCCTGCTCGGTGCGCTCCTTGGCCGCTTTATCTTCGGCCTTGGTTAGCGCTTGCTTCAGGGTTGCCACCTCGGTCGTGGCCCCTGGCAAATATACGATGATCCTGTCATTTTGCCATCGCGTCTTCTTTTATATATATACATATCTATAGATAGGGTATTACTTACCCTTGCTCTCCTCGAGCCGCCTCTTTGCAAGGCCGATCTCTTTCTTGGACCCCTCGAGGTCCTGCTTCAGTACGGCGACCTCCACAGGCAGTGCGGCGGACACCAGCAGCGAAGCCTGCATACGCATATTGACATACTCATATTAGACTCCTGCGGTATTGTTTGATCCTCTGTTTGGCTTTTCTTTGTGAACACCGAACAGAGCATCGGGGGCTACTGTCTATGCGGTAATATTCTCCTATATTTCAAACACTTACCTCAAAACCTGTTAGAAGGCTGGCACAGGCTTCAGTCAATCCGCTCTTGGCGGACTGAACCTTCTGGATCACCACATTCATGATAGTGCGGAGCTCCTCGTCGATGGAAGCGCTGCGAAGCGCTTCCAGCTGATTGTCCGACACCTCTGGATGGACAGAGGCCACCGATACAGGCGTCTCGCCCCTCTTAGAAGGAGGCCGCCTGCCCGAGCCTGGAACCACTGGAGGTTCCGGCGCGGTGTTTGGCTGAGGGCCGAACTCGGAGCTCTCAGGGGCCTTGTCCCCTCGGCTCCCGGAGTCCGGGAGGCCGCCTTGAGACGCCTCCGGGACTGTCTCCGCTTGACCCGGTGCCTCGTGAGATAGCACCTCGGCGTCGTCCGCTGGATGAGGGGAGGTGGCTGTAACACCCTCGATGCGACTATAGCTCCCACGTGTCGAGGCACAACTTAGAGATATAATCGCATTGAAGGCATATGTCACAAGTCAGGCAATCTTCACAACATCCCATGTAATATGATAATAAATGGGGAGATAACATAGTTGGCTTACACTCGCCACGTCAATCAAGTACTTAAATAACATTACATCATCCAAACACTCATGGCCCGACTACGGCGCCAAAACAAAAGAGAACCCAACATGCGACACGGTCCCAATCACCCCCAACTGGGCACCACTACTGATCATCGGGAAAGGAAACATAGTATCATTGAGAGTCTTCGTCGAACTCCCACTTGAGCTCGTACGCGTCTCCTGGAGCGGAATCATCGGGCCCTGCATCTGGTGTAATAGTAATCTGTGAGCCACAGGGACTCAGCAATCTCGCACCCTCGCGATCAAGACTATTCAAGCTTATAGGTATGGCAAGGTAAAATATGAGTGGAGCTGCAGCAAGCGACTAGCAAGTATGGTGGCTAACTTATTCGCAAAAGAGAGCGAGAAGAGGAGGCAAAGCACGAGCGAGAATCTAGAGAACAACCTGCGCAAACATTACTCCAACACCGTGTCCACTTCCCGGACTCCGCCGAGAAGAGGCCATCACGGTAACACACTCAGTTGATTCATTTTAATTCAATTAAGGTTCAAGTTATTACAACCGGACATTAACACATTCCCATCTGCCCATAACCGCAGGCACGACTTTCGAAAGTTCAATCCCTGCAGGGGAGTCCCAACTTAGCCCATGACATGCTCTCATGGTCAACGAAGGAATAGACCTCCTCCCAAGACGTTCCGATCAGACTCGGTATCTCGGTAATTCAAGACACTTCGACAGGTTAAAACAAGACCAGCAACACCGCCCGAATGTGCCGACAAATCCCGATAGGAGCTGCACATATCTCTTTCTCAGGGCACACTCAGATAAGCAATCCGTACAACTAAAACCAGCCCTCGAGTTTCCCCGAGGTGGCGCTGCAAGGGGCTCTAGTTTGGACCAACACTCAGAGGAGCACTG
>NC_041386.1:382193038-382195308 GCF_002162155.2 Triticum dicoccoides
GGGGTTAAAATAAGATGACCCTTGAGTCTGCAGAACCCAAGGGAAAGACAAAGGCTAGGTGACAAATGGTAAAACCAATGTTGGGCATTGCTGGAAAAGCTTTAATCAAGGCGAACTATCAAGGGGTTCCCATTATAACCCAACCGCGTAAGGAACGCAAAATCCGGGAACATAACACCGATATGACGGAAACTAGGGCGGCAAGAGTGGAACAAAACACTAGGCGAGAGACCGAGCCTTCCACCCTTTACCAAGTATATAGATGCATTAAGATAACATGGCTATATAATGATATCCCAACAAGTAAATAAAAGATGTTCCAACAAGGAACGGCCTCCAATCTTCACCTGCAACTAGCAACGCTATAAGAGGGGCTGAGCAAAGCGGTAACATAGCCAATCAACGATTTGCTAGGACAATGATGGGTTAGAGGTTTGACATGGCAATTTAGGAGGCTTGCAAGCAAGTGGTAGGCATCATATCAATGGCATAGCAAAAGAGCGAGCAAACTAGCATAGCAAAGATAGTAGTGATTTCGAGGGTATGATCATCTTGCCTGCACAGTTGTCAGAGTTGACTGGATCCTCAAACGCAAACTCAATAGGCTCCTCGTTAGTGAACTCGTCTCCCGGCTCTACCCAAATAAGACAAACAAGCAACAAGGATACAATCAACCACGTGCAAACTTGAACAACACAATGCAAAGATGATATGCTATGCGGGATGCGATGCGGGATGCAAAATGCAAGATATGACAGGAAATGCATGAACCTGGCTTCAACTTGGAAAACCAAGTGTGCCACTGGAAAGATGAGATGAAATCGCTTGAAAACGATATAAAGAACGCCGAAATCGGAGTTACGGTTTGGAAATGGCAAGCGATTCAAAATTGACACCGGTCTGCGATTTACAGCAAGTAGGCATCTAAATGCAACAAAATGAACATGCTACAGCACCCAAACATGACAACAAAATACATGGCAGGGATGCACACAAGATGATTAACAAAAGTCTAGCACTGAGCTACGGTCAATTCATCCATTAGGAGGTTCAAACAAGCATGGCAAAAACGCAAAGGGTAAGACAGATCTCAGACAGTGAAATTAACACTTGTCTGGAATTTCAGATCATATAGCCCTCTTCGGAGCAACAAAACAACATGCTACAGGACCTGAACATGACAAAGAAAGACATGGCATGGAGCTACTCAACAAGCTTAACAAAAGTCCCTTAGTGACCTTGAGCCAAAAGGGATCAGAAAATATAGTAACAAGCACACGAACATAGCAAAAACATAATCAGTTTTCAGACTTAGTGAAAACTGGGACATGCTGAAACGTAACTCACGAAGGCATGTTTACGAGCTCGATGCACTCACCACGGTGCAAGTCATGGCAAGGCAAGCATACATCCATCAATAAGGCACAAAATATAAGCTATACATGGCAAGAAAAATGGCATAACATGCACGGATCAACTACAATAACATCGGCAAAATCGCAAACAAGTTGACGATCTGCCCAGATTCGCAACGAAGCAAAAATAGAGCTCGATTGACTCAAGCTAGGGTGCTCCATAATTGCCAACAAAGACATGGATGGATAGAGCACTACAAGATTAACAAAACTCCCTTACTGATCATCCTCAAAAGAGGCACGGATCACTAGGAAACAACAAGAACATATGGCATCATGAACTAAACAATCCCATGACTTAGTGAAATTACTAAGTCCCTGAAAACAGAATTAGCAAGTGCACCACTTTGCAAGCTTGCACAAGTCACCACACACATGCTAAAAATACATGGGTTGCACCTCTGGATAGATGACAAAACCCTTAACAAAACATATGAAGAACTCACGGTCATATCATGCACACATTAATCATGGCAAAAATGACAAAAGTCTAAGATGAAGTAGCAGATCTGACAATTAACTCAAGTAGCCCTCTTCTAACAGCATTTCGGGCATCAAGATGAGCTCAAATGAAAATTATGCAATGGAATGAAATGATGTACTCTCTGAGATTAACACTTTTATATGCTATATGCATGAATCGGAGCTATGGATGCAAAGTTACGGAGCCGCGAACATGGGCATATGAGCTAAAATATCTGGGACTTTGAGAAAAAAAAACAACCCTCAGATCTGGATCTAGGGTTTACTGTTCACGGCACGGAATCCGAGGACGGCGGCGCGGCTCGCCGGAGAAGTCGAGGACGGCGGCGGCCGGGGTTGGAGGCGCCGGATCCGGCGAGGGGAAGGTCGCCG
>NC_041386.1:382196091-382205448 GCF_002162155.2 Triticum dicoccoides
TGTCCGGCCACGCGAGGTGGAAAATTTTAGGGTTAGGGGGGAGAGGAACCGCGAATTTGGAATGGGGGGGGGGTGTATATATAGGCATAGGAGGAGCTAGGAGAGTCCAAATGAGGTGCGGTTTTCAGCCACGCGATCGTGATCGAACGCTCTAGGACATGGAACAGAGTTTGGTGGGTTTTGGGCCAAATTGGAGGGGTGTTGGGCTACAACACACACGAGGCCCTTTCGGTCCCTCGGTTAACCATTGGAGTATCAAACGAAGTCCAAATGGTACGAAACTTGACAGGCGGTCTACCGGTAGTAAACCAAGGCCGCTTGGCAAGTCTCGGTCCAATCCGGAAATGTTTAATCCCCACACACGAAAGAAAGCTAGAAATGACCACCGGAGGAGAACGGAGCGCCGGAATGCAAAACGGACAACGGGGAAAATGCTCGAATGCATGAGATGAACACATATGCAAATGCAATGCACATGATGACATGATATGAGATGCATGACAACGACAACAAACACGGAGACAAAGACCCGAACCCGAGGAAATAAATATAACTTAACGCCGGAAACGGCAAGAGTTGGAGTACAAATAGGGAAAGTTACATCCGGGGTGTTACAACACTCCACCACTACGAAAGGATCTCGTCCCGAGATCTAGGACTGAAAGAACGCTGGGTACTCAGAACGGAGGTGATCCTCGCGTTCCCAGGTAGCTTCACGGTCGGAATGGTGTGACCACTTGACTTTGAGAAATTTGATCGAGTTGTTGCGTGTCTTGCGTTCAGTCTCTTCAAGAATAGCAACTGGGTGCTCACGATAAGAGAGATCTTCTTGGAGCTCAATGTCCTCGAAGTTGACGGTGCGGTCAGGAGTCTTGAAGCACTTTCGAAGCTGAGAGGCATGGAACACGTCATGAACATTTGCAAAGTTTGAAGGAAGCTCGAGTTGATAGGCGAGGTCGCCTCTCTTGCTGACAATCTTGAAAGGTCGCACGTATCTAGGGGCAAGCTTCCCTTTGATACCGAAGCGACGAGTGCCTTTCATAGGAGAGACATGGAGGTAAACATGGTCTCCGATCTCGAAAGCCAAATCACGGTGCTTACTATCATAGTAGCTCTTCTGGCGGGATTGGGCTGCTTTGAGGTTATCACGAATGACTTTGCACATTTCTTATGCTTCTGTGATTGAGTCATTACCCAAAAGCTGACGTTCACCAGTTTCAGACCAGTTGAGAGGGGTACGGCACTTCCTGCCATACAGAATTTCAAAAGGGGCCTTGCCCGAACTTGCTTGAAAACTGTTGTTGTAGGAGAATTCAGCATAAGGAAGACAATCCTCCCACTTCATGCCGAAGGAGATCACACAAGCCCTGAGCATATCTTCAAGAATCTGGTTGACACGCTCGACTTGACCGCTTGTTTGAGGATGGAAAGCTGTGCTGAAGCAGATGTTGGTGCCCATGGCCTTCTGAAAAGAATCCCAAAACTTCGAGGTAAAGATGTTGCCACGGTCTGAAGAGATCACTTGTGGGATACCGTGTAGAGAGACAATACGAGAGGTATAGAGTTCCGCCAATTGAGCTGCAGTGATCGACTCTTTGATAGGCAGAAAATGAGCCACTTTGGTGAGTTTGTCGATGACAACGAATATAGCATCATTGCCACGCTTGGACTTTGGAAACCCAGTCACGAAGTCCATTTCAATGTGGTCAAACTTCCATTCTGGAATGTCAAGAGGTTGGAGGAGACCTGCTGGCCTTTGGTGTTCTGCCTTCACTCTTCTGCAGACATCACATTCATTCACGAATTGAGCGATCTCGCGCTTCATTCGAGTCCACCAATAAGCTTTCTTAAGGTCCTGATACATCTTCGTGCTCCCAGGGTGGATGGAGAGGAGAGAATTGTGAGCCTCGTTCATGATCACTTTACGGAGGTCACCTTTGGGCACAACAATACGATCCTCGAAGAAGAGAGTGTCCTTGTCATCAAGGCGGTAGCACTTGTACTTGGACTGACTCTTGGCAACCCCAATCTTCACCTTTTTCACCATAGCATCAAGAAGCTGGGCTTGGCGAATCTGGTCTTCTAAGGTAGGAGAGACTTGAAGGTTGGCGAGGAAACCTTGAGGAACAACTTGCAGATTAAGTTTGCGGAAAGCTTCACAAAGCTCGGGTTGATAAGGCTTAAGAATCAGACTGTTGCAGTAAGCCTTCCTGCTCAAAGCGTCAGCAATCACATTAGCCTTGCCTGGAGTGTACTTAATACTCGGATTATACTCTTGAATCATTTCGACCCATCGAGTTTGCCTGAGGTTGAGATTAGGCTGAGTGAAGATGTACTTGAGACTCTTGTGATCAGTGAAAATGTCCACTTTTCTTCCCAATAGAAGATGTCTCCAAGTCAAAAGAGCATGCACAACTGCCGCCAACTCGAGATCGTGAGTGGGGTAGTTCTTCTCATTAGGCTTCAACTGGCGAGATGTATAAGCAACAACTTTCTTCTCTTGCATCAATACTGCGCCAAGACCTTGGAGAGAGGCATCACAAAAGACCTCGTACGGCTTGGATTCATCAGGCGGAGTCAGAACTGGAGCAGTGATCAATTTCTCTTTCAAAGTGTTGAAAGCAATATCACATTCCGGAGACCAAACGTACTTGACGTGCTTCTGGAGAAGATTTGAGAGAGGCTTCGCAATCTTAGAAAAGTTTTCAACGAATCTTCGGCAATAGCTTGCGAGACCGAGAAAACTGCGGAGTTGCTTCACGTTCTGAGGAGGTTCCCAATTCACAATTGCAGACACCTTCTCAGGATTCACGGCAATGCCCTTGGCAGAGATGATATGACCAAGATAAAGAACCTCATCAAGCCAAAATTCACACTTGGAGAACTTGGCGTAGAACTGATGTTCTCTGAGCTTATCAAGCACCAAATGCAAGTGCTTGGCATGATCTTCCTTGTTCTTCGAGAAAACCAGAATGTCATCGAGATAGACCAAAACGAAGTCATTGGTGTAGGCGTTGAAGATGAAGTTCATCATGCGAGAGAACGTCGGAGGAGCGTTGGCGAGGCCAAAAGACATGACAGTGTATTCATATGAACCAAAGCTTGTTCTGAATGCTGTCTTGGGAATATCTTCTTCACGAATGCGAATCTGGTGATAACCCATACGGAGATCAAGCTTGGAGAATACTTGGGCACCTTTGAGTTGTTCGAACAGCTCATTGACGTTGGGAAGTGGGTATTTGTTCTTGATGGTCTTCTTATTCACTGGACGGTAATCAACACAAAGTCGGTCCATTCCATCCTTCTTCTTCATAAAAAGAACACCACAACCCCACGGAGAAGAACTAGGCCGGATGAGACCCATTCTTTCTTGCTCATCGAGTTGCTTCTTCAGCTCCTTCAACTCTTCAGGTCCGAGCTTGTAAGGACGTTTGCACACAGGTTCCGTACCAGGCTCAAGATCAATAACGAATTCAACTGGCCGGTGCGGAGGCATTCCTGGGAGCTCTTCTGGAAAGACGTCTTGATACTCGCAAACGATTGGAATTTGAGCGATAGCATCCAATTCACCCTTCTCATTGAGAGAAAACAGACGGATAGTATCATCACGAGCGGCAAAGACAATTACATCCTCAGACAAATGAGTCAATTGAATCTGCCTGGCTGCACAATCAAGATGTGCCTTGTGCTTAGAAAGCCAATCCATTCCGAGAATAAGATCAATATCCGAGTTACCAAGAACCACCAGAGAAGAGAGAAACTTGTAATCACCCAATGTGATAGAAACATCTGGGGCAATAGCGCTTGCATTCATGAATTTACCCGGAGAAACAACAGATAACTGTCTAGGCAAATCTTGCAAAGGCAACTCATGCTTAGAAACAAATGGCCTCGAGATGAAACAATGCGATGCACCCGTGTCAAAAAGAACTTTTGCAGGAATATCATGAACAGGAAGGTTACCCATGTTCACATCTGACGAGTCCTCTACCTGAGCTGCATTCATCAAGTTGACCTTGGTGGACTTGGGGTTATGCTTGACCATAGCTGTACTTGCCAATCTCACAGGAGGAGGAGGAGGAAGACGCCTATGGTTGAAACACTTGTTGGCATAGTGACCCTTCTGTTGGCACTTGTTGCACGTGACCTCTGAAAGCGGACGGTGATACGGAGCACTCGATCTTGGAGGTTGAGACAAAGTCTTGTTTTGAAAGCCAGGGTTGGGTGGGTGGGAAGAACCACTGCCACCTTTGCTCTTCTGCTGATACGGCTGACGGAACGGAGGTGGAGGAAGCCAAAACTTCTGCTGCTTGGCCACTTGAGTAGAGGAAGAAGGAGTAACATCTCTGACTCGCTTCTTGGAAGCATCACACCTCAACTGAGCAGCCTCTTGCTTCAGTGCCATGTTGTAGAACTCATCATACCTCAAGGGCTCAAAGAGGACAAGAGCGAGCTGGATTTCTTCTCTAAGACCACCCCTGAACTGGTATATCATGCTCTTCTCATCAGGCACGTCCTGCTTGGCAAAGTGGGCAAGCTTCTGGAATAACTTGTTGTAGTCATAGACAGACAAAGAGCCTTGCTTCAGATTGCGGAATTCCTCACGCTTGCTTTCAACCACGCTCTGGGGGATATGATGAGCTCGGAAATCTCGACGGAAATCATCCCAAGTGATAACACGTCCACCTCTGGAGTCCTTGTACTGCTGGAACCATTCTGCAGCTTGATCTTTGAGTTGGAAGGAAGCAAACTTGACAAAGTCCTCAGGTCTGACGTTACTGCACTCGAAATGCTTACACAGATCCACAAGCCAATCGTCAGCATCGGTTGCCTCAACACAATTGCTGAAAGTCTTTGGCCCGTTAGCAAGGAACTGGTTCAGTGTAGCAAAGTGACTCTGATTGCTGCCTTGATTCCCTTGACTGCCTTGATTGCGCTCTTGAAGAATTTGCATGATCAGCTGTGTGTTTGCATTGGTTGCGGCCATCACAGCTTGCCATGCCTCCGGAGGAGGTGGAGGTGGTGACGGATCAGGATTCGGAGTCGTGCGTGTTGGAGGAGCCATCCTGAAGAGGTTGACCACCATTAGCACATTGATAGACAAATATTGAAGCTGAATCCAATGGAATGAAAATTGCAACATATAGTCTTCACATCCGAACAAAATGAATGAATGCATTCCTCTTGAAATGGTCACATATCCATAAATTGAGAAGCCACGTAGAATTAAGGTAGAAAATAAACCAACAAGGTACGGATCAAGAACGAATAATCGGTAAGAAATCCCAATCTCAAACCAATATCCGTGGAAGAAGAACTAGAGCTACTAGAATTCCCACCTATGAAACTCCCGAACTTTTCCGGTTATGCAATCAGGTGTTGGGGATACAGGGGAAGCATAATATCTCACCCAAACTAGCAAATCCTACATCCAGCTGTATCCATCCTTCAACACATAACCAAGAAACCTTCGGAAACCATCTACCTCAACCTTCGAAAAGCATCCGTTATACAAGTCATGGCGATACTCCCGAACTCCCGCCCCAGTACTGGGTGGCGTCGAGGTTATCTCACCAACGAACTGCATAAAAGAGATTTTCGATGTCGGCGTACTAGACTCAGGTATTCCAGAACTGCAACGATAAAATTATGATGACAACACCTCAGAGCTCAACTCCCCGGGACACTTCCACTAAACCCCTGACAGGAGGCACCAAGACAATGTTCTCATCATAAAACCATCGGAACGATTCCAAGATACCCGCGTGATCCTAAATTTTTTTTAGTGAAATTTGAGAAGAGAAGAGTCAAAACTTTACGTCAGGAAGCCTTACCAGAGCGATGAGGAGACTGGGAAGTAAAAAGAATTCCTAATCTCTCCGATATATAATTCCTAAAAGACTCAAAACATTTTTCTAGACACAACTCGGCCGCTAAAACGATCAAGCAATGGGGCTCCTAAGGTCGGGGAAGGCTCTGATACCAACTTGTAACACCCTCGATGCGACTATAGCTCCCACGTGTCGAGGCACGACTTAGAGATACAATCGCATTGAAGGCATATGTCGCAAGTCAGGCAATCTTCACAACATCCCATGTAATATGATAATAAAAGGGGAGATAACATAGTTGGCTTACACCCGCCACGTCAATCAAGTACTTAAATAACACTACATCATCCAAACACTCATGGCCCGACTACGGCGCCAAAATAAAAGAGAACCCAACATGCGACACGGTCCCAATCACCCCCAGCTGGGCACCACTACTGATCATCGGGAAAGGAAACATAGTATCGTTGAGAGTCTTCGTCGAACTCCCACTTGAGCTCGTACGCGTCTCCTGGAGCGGAATCATCAGGCCCTGTATCTGGTGTAATAGTAATCTGTGAGCCACAGGGACTCAGCAATCTCGCACCCTCGCGATCAAGACTATTCAAGCTTATAGGTATGGCAAGGTAAAATATGAGTGGAGCTGCAGCAAGCGACTAGCAAGTATGGTGGCTAACTTATTCGCAAAAGAGAGCGAGAAGAGGAGGCAAAGCACGAGCGAGAATCTAGAGAACAACCTGCGCAAACATTACTCCAACACCGTGTCCACTTCCCGGACTCCGCCGAGAAGAGGCCATCACGGTAACACACTCAGTTGATTCATTTTAATTAAATTAAGGTTCAAGTTATCTACAACCGGAAATTAACAAATTCCCATCTGCCCATAACCGCGGGCACGGCTTTCGAAAGTTAAATCCCTGCAGGGGAGTCCCAACTTAGCCCATGACAAGCTCTCACGGTCAACGAAGGAATAGACCTCCTCCCAAGACGTTCCGATCAGACTCGGTATCTCGGTAATTCAAGACACTTCGACAGGTTAAAACAAGACCAGCAACACCACCCGAATGTGCCAACAAATCCCGATAGGAGCTGCACATATCTCTTTCTCAGGGCACACTCAGATAAGCAATCCGTACAACTAAAACCAGCCCTCGAGTTTCCCCGAGGTGGCGCTGCAAGGGGCTCTAGTTTGGACCAACACTCAGAGGAGCACGGGCCCGGGGGGGGAGGGGTTAAAATAAGATGACCCTTGAGTCTGCAGAACCCAAGGGAAAGACAAAGGCTAGGTGACAAATGGTAAAACCAATGTTGGGCATTGCTGGAAAAGCTTTAATCAAGGCGAACTATCAAGGGGTTCCCATTATAACCCAACCGCGTAAGGAACGCAAAATCCGGGAACATAACACCGATATGACGGAAACTAGGGCGGCAAGAGTGGAACAAAACATAGGCGAGAGACCGAGCCTTCCACCCTTTACCAAGTATATAGATGCATTAAGATAACATGGCTATATAATGATATCCCAACAAGTAAATAAAAGATGTTCCAACAAGGAACGGCCTCCAATCTTCACCTGCAACTAGCAACGCTATAAGAGGGGCTGAGCAAAGCGGTAACATAGCCAATCAACGGTTTGCTAGGACAATGGTGGGTTAGAGGTTTGACATGGCAATTTAGGAGGCTTGCAAGCAAGTGGTAGGCATCATAGCAATGGCATAGCAAAAGAGCGAGCAAACTAGCATAGCAAAGATAGTAGTGATTTTGAGGGTATGATCATCTTGCATGCACAGTTGTCAGAGTTGACTGGATCCTCAAACGCAAACTCAACGGGCTCCTCGTTAGTGAACTCGTCTCCCGGCTCTACCCAAACAAGACAAACAAGCAACAAGGATACAATCAACCACGTGCAAACTTAAGCAACACAATGCAAAGATGATATGCTATGCGGGATGCAATGCGGGATGCAAAATGCAAGATATGACAGGAAATGCATGAACCTGGCCTCAATTTGGAAAACCAAGTGTGCCACTGGAAAGATGAGATGAAATCGCTTGAAAACGATATAAAGAACAACGAAATCGGAGTTACGGTTTGGAAATGGCAAGCGATTCAAAATTGACACCGGTCTGCGATTTACAGCAAGTAGGCATCTAAATGCAATGAAATGAACATGCTACAACACCCAAACATGACAAAAAAATACATGGCATGGATGCACACAAGATTCTTAACAAAAGTCTAGCACTGAGCTACGGTCAATTCATCCATTGGAAGGTTCAAACAAGCATGAAAAAAACGCAAAGGGTAAGACAGATCTCAGACTTGGTGAAATTAACACTTGTCTGGAATTTCAGATCATATAGCCCTCTTCGGAGCAACAAAACAACATGCTACAGGACCTGAACATGACAAAGAAAGACATGGCATGGAGCTACTCAACAAGCTTAACAAAAGTCCCTTAGTGACCGTGAGCCGAAAGGGATCAGAAAATATAGTAACAAGAACACGAACATAGCAGAAACATAATCAGTTTTCAGACTTAGTGAAAACTGGGACATGCTGAAACGTAACTCACGAAGGCATGTTTACGAGCTCGATGCACTCACCACGGTGCAAGTCATGGCAAGACAATCATACATCCATCAAGAAGGCACAAAATACAAGCTATACATGGCAAGAAAAATGGCATAACGTGCACGGATCAACTACAATAACATCGGCAAAATCGCAAACAAGTTGACGATCTACCCAGATTCGCAACAAAGCAAAAGTAGAGCTCGATTGACTCAAGCTAGGGTGCTCCATAATTGCCAAAAAAGACATGGCTGGATAGAGCACTACGAGATTAACAAAACTCCCTTACTGATCATCCTCAAAAGAGGCACAGATCACTAGGAAACAACAAGTACATATGGCATCATGAACTAAACAATCCCATGACTTAGTGAAATTACTAAGTCCCTAAAAACAGAATTAGCAAGTGCACCACTTTGCAAGCTTGCACAAGTCACCACACACATCCTAAAAATACATGGGTTGCACCTCTGGATAGATGACAAAACCCCTTAACAAAACATATGAATAACTCACGGTCATATCATGCACACATTAATCATGGCAAAAATGACAAAAGTCTAAGATGAAGTAGCAGATCTGACAATTAACTCAAGTAGCCCTCTTCTAACAGCATTTCGGGCATCAAGATGAGCTCAAATGAAAATGATGCAATGGAATGAAATGATGTACTCTCTGAGATGAACATTTTTATATGCTATATGCATGAATCGGAGCTACGGATGCAAAGTTACGGAGCCGCGAACATGGGCATATGAGCTAAAATATCTGGGACTTAGAGAAAAAAAACAACCCTCAGATCTGGATCTAGGGTTTACTGTTCACGACACGGAATCCGAGGACGGCGGCGCGCCTCGCCGGAGAAGTCGAGGACGGCGACGGTCGGGGTTGGAGGCGCCGGATCCGGCGAGGGGAAGGTCGCCGGTGGCCGGGCCTGAGCTGGGGCCGGCC
>NC_041386.1:382205712-382210338 GCF_002162155.2 Triticum dicoccoides
GGGGACGGCGCGAGGCGGCGTGGAGCGGGAGCGGGCCGCGAGAGCGGGCCGCGGGAGCCGGACCTGGGCTCCCGGGCCGCGGCGGCGGCTGGCGGTGGAGCGCCACGTGGCGGCTCCCGGTTGGGGCGGCGGCAACGTCCGGCGCGGGGCGGACAATGTCCGGCCGCGCGAGGTGGAAAATTTTAGGGTTAGGGGGGAGAGGAACCGCGAATTTGGAATGGGGGTGTATATATAGGCATAGGAGGAGTTACGAGAGTCCAAATGAGGTACGGTTTTCGGCCACGCGATCGTGATCGAACGCTCTAGGACATGGAACAGAGTTTGGTGGGTTTTGGGCCAAATTGGAGGGGTGTTGGGCTGCAACACACACGAGGCCCTTTCGGTCCCTCGGTTAACCGTTGGAGTATCAAACGAAGTCCAAATGGTACGAAACTTGACAGGCGGTCTATCGGTAGTAAACCAAGGCCGCTTGGCAAGTCTCGGTCCAATCCGGAAATGTTTAATCCCCACACACGAAAGAAAGCTAGAAATGACCACCGGAGGAGAACGGAGCGCCGGAATGCAAAACAGACAACGGGGAAAATGCTCGAATGCATGAGATGAACACGTATGCAAATGCAATGCACATGATGACATGATATGAGATGCATGACAACGACAACAACACACGGAGACAAAGACCCGAACCCGAGGAAATAAATATAACTTAACGCCGGAAATGGCAAGAGTTGGAGTACAAATAGGGAAAGTTACATCTGGGGTGTTACAATGGCGGTTGGGACTGGATCGCTATCCATGTCTGACGAGCCCAGGGAACCGTCCGATGATACATCGATACTGGCTCGTGGCGGCCTGCATAATCATGTTCGGCGTTAGGGAAAGCAGTGCGACAAAGGAATGCTATGAGTTACTCTGGTATCCGAATACTTACGATCTCCCCAGGGGCTTGGCCCTGGGCAACCACTCGTCTTCGCCTTCGTCGGCGGCGGTGGAACTGTCCAGAAGGAGAGTCCTTCCCTTCTTGGACCCTTTGCCCCCCCAGTTGGGGCGACCTTCCTTTTCTTATCTCCCCCAATGGGAGGGGGAGCATCTTCTTCCTCCTCCTCGTCTTCGGGGAGGAGTGCGCCGCAGAGTCATCGGACGGTGAGTCCGATGATGCCTGGCATCGGGAACTCTTTTGAGTTCCCTTGGCCTTCCTGGTCTTCTCCGGCACCTTGTAAGGAGCCGGAGTCAGCATCTCCGTCAGGAGAGCGTCCGTAGTGTCTTCGGGCAGAGGGGACGGACAGTTAATCTCGCCTAGGCCTGGTAAAACTTGCTTATCCCCAAGCACCGTAATCGATGGCGCGGTTGGGTTACCCACGCCGTTTTGATGAGAATCCCGTAATAAGGGGGACACAATCTCTACTTTGACAAGAGTGTCAAAAAACTGCCTCGCGTTATGTGCGGGGCTAGTGAAAGGAAACGGTTTGAATAATCACCGGGCCATGACGTAATGTCGTGTTGCCAAAACAAGTCAGCAAATTGGATTTGTGGAAATATTATTCTCTCTACGGTGGTATGTGGAACTTATTTTGCAGGGTCGGACACTATCCTTGTATTCAAATTCTTCCGTGGTGTATTCTGAGGAGGAACCCGCCTTGCAATGCCGAAGACAATACTGCCCGCCGGACTCATCGTCATTGAAAGCCTGGTTCAGGGGCTACTGTGGGAGTCCTGGATTGGGGGGGTCTCCAGACAGCTGGACTATCTCCATTGGCCGGACAGTTAGACTATGAAGATACAAGATTGAAGACTTCGTCTCGTGTCCGGATGGGACTCAACTTGGCATGGAAGCAAGCTAGGCAATACGGAAATGTGTATCTCCTCCTTTGTAACCGACCTTGTGTAACCCTAACCTCTCCGGTGTCTATATAAACTGGAGGGTTTTAGTCCGTAGGACAACATACAATCATACTATAGGCTAGCTTCTAGGGTTTAGCCTCTCCGATCTCATGGTAGATCTACTCTTGTACTACCCATATCATCAATATTAATCATGCAGGACGTAGGGTTTTACCTCCATCAAGAGGGCCCGAACCTGGGTAAAACATTGTGTCCCCTACCTCCTGTTACCATCCGCCTTAGACGCACAGTTCGGGACCCCCTACCCGAGATCCGCCAGTTTTGACACCGACAGTCGTCTTCCCCTTGCATGCCTTGTATAGAAGAGTGGTGCTTTAATGAAAAAACATGCGGCAGCAGAGAGATGGAATAGGTACTGAAGAATAGAAAGACATGACATATTGACATGTATTCCCTCCATCCGGAAAAAAATGGATGGGTCTAGGCATATTTTAGTTCTAGATACATCCTTTTTTATCCATTTCGGCAACATGTAATCCGGAGGGAGGGAGTATGGTGTAAGAGCTAGGGATACGACAGGACAACACAGCAAAAAAACACTAGTTGAATGTAAAACTGTATGCTCGCAGAATACGTACAGAAATAACTAAGGCAACATACACGTGTATGATTGGGAAAATAAGATGGCATTGCAAGAGAGCACTAGACCATCACTTCAATGTAAAAAAACATGGTATGGTAGACAGATGAAGTACATACTGATGAATAAAAATGCATAAGATATTCAGAAGCATGATGTCCAAATTAAGCAGATGGCATTGCGATAGAGTAGAATGACAATACTTAAATTTTAAAACATGTTATCATGAATGGAATAGGTACTGAAAACAGGAAGGCATGACATATTTACATGCATGATCAGCATGCTAAGCACATGGCATTGCAACAGAGTAGATACACTCCAGGACATTATATGCATGTTGTACCCATATCACAGGCCAAGTTAGAGCAAGGACCTTGTGGGGTGAAGAGGATTCATCATCTTTACATGTTCCATCATATTGGGTATCATTGACATCAAGTTTATTGGCCTTTACATTGCTCCGTGAGGTTCTTGTGGATATATCAGTGTGTGTAATTATATCTGACATGCATGGAAGACAACTAGTAGTTAGATTTATGTAATGAGTGCCTGTAGGAGACGACATAAATAGTAGGACTGGGTTAACTAGTAGCAACAGGTCTCATAAACTAAAGGGAGAACACAGATGAAAGCTACAGAATATGTATCGTTTGTACTCAAGATTAACTAGATGGCACACAAAAGTATTAAAGAACAACATAGGAAATAATAGAAGTGGTATAATACTATAATCACCAGCCTGTGGGATAGCATTGGCTGATGGATGATAACTATGGAACAGTGTTACCTAAAGAACAAGTATCTTAGCTGAACTATGGAACAACGTTAACTCCTGAACAAGACCCGTCAAATATCAACATGAATATAGAGTGAAATGTGATGATCTATTTTCCATGCTTATATGAATAACAAAGCCATAAATGTTGCACACAAGTAAGATGAGGGTACAACCTATCTGGCTGCCATCCATAGGAGTGAGCATCATGTGCTGACTTGTTGATGGCCCTGAAGTTGTTGTGGCTGTGCATGTCGGGCACACGCATTTGATGCAGGGAACTGTTGAGTGAGGACTATAGCTCCATTCTGGTGTTTGCTTCCCTTGTTGGAGCAGCTGCGGTGAGTCGGAAGATGGTGTGTCTAAAGATGCAGATAAGCATAATGTTAAGAACGGCATATCTCTTTGATCTGAAGAAATACACTAAGAGATCAACAGCAAGGTACGAGAGTGGTCACACGTCTGTTGACTAAAGACTAAATTGGGGTCACACGATTTTATTTTATTTTGGTACTGTCTGATCTACGCCGGATGGCTGGCTGTCTTGTGCCTTCCGGCTGACACTGTTCGGAATCTTCCCCGAAGAGCCAGTGACCAACGGCAGAGCAACCTGCCTTCGCCGCCCGTGGCCCCAGCCAAAACCCCGCTCCCCGCCCCACCAGACTGCCGTGGTTGCGCCGCCCCCGGGCCAATCGACAAAGATTCCCCATCATCCAGATCCGGCGGCGGCAGTACCTTCAACCCACGCAACTCTAAAAGATAGCCATCTAAGCGCTACTTCCGCGGCGAACTTGCGGCCCCGCACCCTTACGTTAGACACCAGCCAACCGGCAGCCTAGGAGCTTCGCCGCCTCGAGGGGTGCTGCTTCCCATTGCAAATCGATTGGCCCAGAATAAAAATTCAGACAACTGACTCCTAAATAAAGTGATTTGAGATGAGGGTGCGACCTATCTGGCGGCATGGTGAAGTAGGCAGGTCCAGCTGCCGAGTCAGTGAGGCCGGCGCGGTTGCGGTGGCGACCGACGACAGGGAAAGAGCAATGTCGCGATGGTCGATGGCTACGCCGAAGCAGTGCCAGGACTCTGGACGGATCCGAAGTTGGAGCCGCTCCGGTGCCGTGAAAAACGGCGAGGGTGAATCGGCTCCGGTACGGTTCACGCGGCCGTCGTCGAGGCAGCACCAGCAGCACGGAGTAAGAGGCAAACGGCCCAGTGCACGACGGCAAATGGACAACGTCTCCGGCATTAGGGAGGAGGGCGGCTGTGAAATTGGTGCGGTGGGGGCGCCATGGAGGTGGGGCTGAGGTTTCATGGCTCGGGAGAAGGGAGCTTCCCGGGGAGAAGGTGATTTGGCACCCACGAGGTA